>NW_023615186.1:0-64571 GCF_013339695.2 Rhipicephalus sanguineus | reverse complement strand
GTGGGCCCACCATGCCGCTTGACGGAAGCGACCGGACAAGCAGTCGGGAAAGGCTCACCTTCTCCCTGCGTCGGCCTCAGTTATTCCTGTTCCGCACCCTTCCAGCCCGCATACATTTTGTTCGGTTTGGTCAGCACGAACACAGCGGCATGCCGCGCAGATTGGTCAGCTCATTTGTCGCTGTGGGAGATCACTAAAAAAGAAAAAGAAAGAGTAGTGCCGACTTTCTTGCCGAGGGTGTGGAGCAACCGTAGCTCCTGCCTTCTCGTGTCCCTGCGCTGTGTGTGGTTTAGGCCCCTCGCCCCCTCCACGCACGTACACAATTTCGAGAACGTGCGTATGTCAGCGTGTGCGTGCGTATGCCAGCGCGGACGAAGCGGAAGCTGCCGTCCCCACTCATCTCCTCTCTCTATACTCGGCGTTTTGCCCTCCTTCGGGGCGAGAAATATCTTTCGATTCTGAAGCTTTAGGGTCCGCGCATACTTTCTGCCGCAGCAAGATTAAAGGCGGGCATGACTTCAGCTGGCTTTTCAGACACACGCGAGAAGACAGGGAACAGCGGTGGAAATAGGAGCCGAGATGAGGCCACCTTTCGCTCGGAGCCCTCAGCCTTTCTTTATGTGCGGCCGCTCAAGAGGCACAGCCCTCACCCTAACAAAAAGCTTTGGGTTTCGGGCTCCGCAATGACGACGGCAGCGTGTGTTTGTGTGTGTGTGTGTGTGTGTGTGTGTGTGTGTGTGGGCGTGCGTGCGTGCGTGTGTGTGCGTGCGTGCGTGCGTGTGTGTGTGTGTGTGTGGTGTTGTGTGTGTTGTGTGTGTGTGTGTGTGTGTGTGGTGTGTGTGTGTGTGTGTGTTGGGTGTTTGTGTGTGTGTGTGTGTTGTGTGTGTGTGTGTGTTAAAACATCGCCGTGCCAAGAGCCGGCTGGGGGGCGCACGTACAGCTGAGAAGCAGCCGCCCGGGCACACATAGGCGGATTTTGCAATTTTCTTCCCGTGCCTGAGCATGAAATGTGGGCGGAGCGCCGTTGTTTGATGTTCTCCCACGAAGATTATGCTCCATTTTCAGGCAACGGCGGCTGTGATTTCGGCTTCTTGACATTGGGTGAGAGGTTAAACTGATGAGCTTTTTCTTATGTTGACATTGTTTGAACGGGCACCTTGCTCTCAATCTCGAAAACCGCCCGCCGTTACTGCGACCATTTTGACAGCGATAGCTTTTATAATTTCGCTCCACTAACCGTTTCGATTTCCGCCGCTAGCTCTACTAAGGCGGTGTCCGTAAGATGAATTCCAGAGAGCATTGCGAGTTTAGGAAGAAACGTAGCAATAAGATGGTCAGGGCCTGAAGTGTATTCGGACTCCAGTCTCATAGAGCAGTCGTACATAGGTTTCACTTATTCAGCCTGTGCTAAACACCGAGAAAATTAGAGGTCCAGAGAGAGTGGTCCTGCTGCATTGCTGGCCTAAAATGTGTCACTGAGGCGAAATAAATTCTACGCTTGCCGTGCTGCCTTATCGGCTGCAGAAAAAAAAGAACATGGCTGATCCCTCCGTCATGGGAATCGGTATAACACGAAAGTGAAACGTGTCTTCACAGAAATAGTGCTCATTGTGTAGTGATACATGAGAGCCGACCTCTGATATCGCGCGCCATGACCTCTGACCTCTGATATCGCACGAAATCTCGGAGTAAGCGCTTGTAAGTGTCTATCGGGACGCATTACTTCTTTTCACCTCTCACAGAAGGCGGCACCGCCCCGCTCCACGCCTGCCTACCTATACACCGCCAGCAGAGAGCACCGTGCGAGAGAGAATGTGTGAAAGGTATAAGGCGCGTTCGTGAAGTGTCCCGCTAATGCCAAGGTAGCGTAGTCGGTTGAGCGTCGGGCGCTTCCCGCCGCGGCCGCAAGGCCGTGGGTTAGATTCCCAGCGGCGGATCTTCTTGGTTTTTTCTTTCCCACCTGTTGGCGTTCATTTTATCACGTCATAACCGTACAGAAGTACTAGGTGGACCCCGGCATAAAACATATTCGTGTTAAAAAAAAAAATCAAAGTGACCCGAACGGAAGACTTAGTGGTCTAGGACTGGCACTCACACTGGTTCCAACCCCTTCATATACCTTTTCTGCGTTCGCGTTTCGCGCGCTGCCTAAGCCACGTACAAAGGAACGCGTGGTTGAAATCAGATCAGTGTAATGCGACGAGCCCCATCCGAGGGATTTCAGAGATGTAATTGCTGTTCACACTAATTTCCACCAATTATATCACTGTAATTTTAACTAAAGACCTACCTTAATGTCCACTCTAACCTTACCCCATTCAAACCATTTTATGTGCGTTTTTTATTATCAGGGGTTTCAACGACTCGCACGGCGCTTGAAAGGATCATCTGGAAGATAGAAAAGAGTGTCACGCGCGCTTATGCCGCTAAAACACGTGCAGCGAACCACCTATCGGCATATCGTTCCGCACGTCCTGGATAAGTTCACGTGCTATGTGACGCCAACAGGCAGAAAAAGAGTGTTCCACACTCGCCGTCATGGCTGCTGGTGGCGCTGACTGCGCTCCCACGTTTAAATACACATATATACCCATAAAGTTGACGGGGGGAATGGCTGCCGCGGTATAGCTCAGTTGGTAGAGCATCGGACGCGTTATTCGAAGGTCGCAGGTTCGGTCCCTGCCGCGGCAAGCTGTCTTTTCGTCCACTTTTCTTTCTTCACATTTACATTAGATTTACTACTAATAACGTCCCCTATACTTTCCTTGGCATTAGTGTCTGTTAGTTTTCAATAATACTGGCGGAGAGGAAGGATACACTGCCGTCTTGAAGCCAGTATACCAGGTGAATAAAAAGCAGAAAAAAAAAATCAAGGCAGCTTCGCCCTAGTGGTGCAAAGCCTGAAGGAAGTGCGGAGCTGGGCAGCTTTCTTTTCTTTCTTTTTCTTTTGTTCCGTTTTTTCCTGTCTTTTCTTCGCTCTTCACGACTTTGCGTCTCTTAGGTCGCACGCGTTCTTCTCCGACAAATAGTATATTATATGTGTGGTGTCTGGCACTATGGTCACTTTTTCAAGTCACCACACCAGCTTGTGCGTGTGATTGTGCTTGGGTGCTGGTACACTGCACCAAAGAGAATCGATGTCAAAGCTGACGATTAATACACAAAATGTTTGGCCCAGAGTTGTTCTCTCATAACATCATCTCTGATTTCTATGCTACAGCACATGATTTACACTGCCTGCGGCTAGAAAGTGTTCCATCTTATATAGTGCGTGCAATTCCGAGATTATCAAATTAACACTTTCCAATCGACATGACAGAAAGGCCCGCATGACATAAGTTTTCTTTGGCGCAGGTACGCACCTCTAACGTTTCGTCGAGAGTATACGTTCTTTCTCGACTTGTCAGTTTCGTGACGATAACTGGGGTAGCGTTATCACAACCGCACGTTTTTTTTTTTTTTTTTCGCGTGGCAACCGGTGTGCCGTGAATAATCGACCCACGTTCGTTAAAGACAGGTCGTTACCTTAACAGGTGCACTCGTCGTAATGCTTCTCAAGTACCCGCCAAAACTGATAAAATGTTACCAGAAATAGGAGCCCTTCGGCTAGTGGTGGCGGCTGCTCGCGCCCGAAGCGAACTTACGCCATGCCGTTGCTTCCAGATGTGCAACAGGCCTGTTTCCATTTATCATCGTGTTGTTTCTACGCCGAATTTTAGCTCACTCGTCGTACATCCGTTTCTTATCCTGCGCAACGATGAGAGACCACAAGCTTTAATTTCGACGGCGACACGAATCCAACACAGGCATCGGTGTTTGTGCTCCCTTCGTTCCATGAACTTTTGTATTGCAATATGCCAAGCGGAACCAAATGGTCTGTTACAGATTAGAGTTACGTTGAACTCGAAATAATCACGGCAACCAAACCCGAGAGTCTCCTTAAAACACTAATGTGCGCACCTATAGCGTGCAGCCGGAAAATACTTTACGTGTTTCGCTCGTCTCCATTTACGTTCCACCGATTACTTCGAGAGTTGTCTAATGGGTTTACGCAGTTTTATAGTGAACATTCAAGAACACCACAAGGCCAGCTATAAACAAAACATACAAAGCAATTTACCAATTTACACGCGCTGCCTAAGAACTGCAGTGACATTCTATGCTCATCGTCGGCGCTACTGCGGGAGCGTCTCGTGTGCCGCCGCCAGTGGCGTAGCCAGGAATTTTGTTCGGGGGGGGGCTAACGTTGCAGCGCGACCTCCTCATTGAATTTTTAGAACGACCAAGTATGAATAACATTTATTTATTTATTTATTTATTTATTTATTTATTTATTTATTAATTTATCTTTTTATTTATTTAATTATTTATTATATCCTCAAAGGTCCCACATGGGACTTTACATGAGGGGTGGGCGTCATAAAATGGCGGGTATCGATGAAGGTGTATGTTAGGATGTGGTTTAGTCTGCTTCCTGGATGGCATTTTTGAAGCGCGCAAAATCGCGGATGACTGCTGCTTCGTTCGGAAGGTCATTCCAGTCTCGGGTGGTGCGCAAAAAGAAGGGCTGCAGAAATGAGGTGGTGTGGGCACATGGCGGAATCACAGCATTTGGATGACTTGTGCGATGACCTCGATGGACCGGCTGGATGAGGTGGTTGTCACGCGGGGTTGAATAAAAGAATCTGTGAAAAAGGCAGAGACGTGGCAATACGACGACGAAGAGCGAGGGTAGAAAGATTTAACTGGGATTTGAGGGCGGAGGACGCTCGAGTAGCGGAATAATCTGAAACAATGAATCTGGTTGCTCGGTTCTGTACTGACTCAAGTATTTCGATATGATTAGTTTGGTGGGGGTCAAAGACAGCAGCTGCATACTCAAGTTTTGGTCTGACAATGGTGTTATAAGCGAGTAGTTTAACGGAAGGTGGTGTCATGGAAATGTTACGGCGTGTGTACCCGAGAGCGCGGTTATCGGAGTGAATTATGTGATTTATATGGTCGCCCCAAGATAGGTTACTCGAAAGATGGACACGCAGGTATTTAATCGAGTCAGTAGCAGCTATATGACAGTTGTTGATTGTGTAAGTAGCCGGCGTGTGGTTTCGGCGACGATGGAAAGAAATTAGTAAAGTTTTTTTCGCATTAAGGGACATCAACCAGGTGGTACACCACTGCTGAATGCGTGAGAGGTCATGCTGTAGAGAGGAGACGGTTGGGGTTATTTATAGGGCGGTAGAGGACACAATCATCAGCAAAAAGGACGGATGTTAGATTCAACGGAAAAGCGGAATATCGTTAATTGCATATTAGGAATAAAAGAGGCCCTAGGACGATACCCTGGGGCACGCTGGACAAGACATGCGAGAGGTCGGAGGAGTGATCATTAACATGCACGAATTGTTTACGGTTTGTTAGGAATGCTTTAATCCAGTTAAAAACATGCCGATGAAGGTTTAGACGCGAGGTTTTTGAAGGAGACGGGAGTGGGGTACCTTATCGAAGGCTTTTTTCAAAATCTAAGACAGTGTGGTCAATTGGATGTTACGGTCCATATGAAGGTGAATGTCGTGCAGGAATAATGTTAGTTGGGTCTCGCATGAGTTATCTTTACGAAAGGCCATGTGGTTTGGGTGAAAGAAGTTTACGTATGATAAAAATGTAGCAACATGAGAAAAGATGACGTGTTCCATGATCTTTGAACAAACACCATGAGCGAGATTGGTTCGGTAGTAACCTGCAAATGAGCGGTCACCTTTCTTGAAGAACGAAAGACCTTCCCAACTCTCCAGTCTAATGGGACTTCACCTGTGTCGGTGCATGACTGCTGAAAAATGATTGACAATATGGAACTACATACATGTTTAGTATTTTTCAGAATTTTGGCGTTTATGCCATCTATACCGCATGACGAAGAGTTCTTTAATTGGTTAATAACTTTTACAATTCCCTCTGAATTGAATGTAATCTTTGGCATGGGAGGAAAATCAAAATGCGGAAAATCAGGAAGTTCGTTGTTAGGTTCGTTAGTAAAGACTGAACAAAATGCAGAGTTTGACGGATGGAACGTCGCAGCCGGCAACGGGGGATCCAGAAGTGTCACAAAGAGAGACTGTGGTTTTGTCGTCCGGTTTCATAATTTTCCAAAAGCGGCGTGGGTATGTACATGTATTACCATGTACATACATTGTCACTGGTATTACCATTAATATGTATTACCAGTGACAATTTGTATTAGATGCTGCAAATCACTTCTTGAATGCTGCCCTCTGTTAAGAACGAGTAATAAATGTGTTTTTTCGTAAAAATATTATGTTGGCATGCCCGCAAAATCTTTCCAGGAATAACTGTCTTCAATTTTTTTCAATATTTGTGTTTGTGTGTGTGTGTAACAGGTACGGCAAATATCACGTAAACTTCGGAACTGCATCAGCTTTGAACTGACGAGGTGCCTGATAACAAAAAAATGAGTCCACGAAATAACCAGGATTTTAATGCAGATTGTTTACGCAAAATGTTGATCTTTTGCACAAGTGATGCGGCCAGGGAAAAGCAAGAATGGGAAAGTACACCTCGAATACGGGCAAAATATAAGTCACCGAAACAGTGCGCAGTATGCTTACGCAAAACTTCACAAATGTACATTTAAATATGCAATCAATAAACGGAACTAAGCAATGATCACTATACATAATGGCCAACTGATATGTCCTTGGGCCAAGCTGCTGTCTAGGACGCACCATGTAAACAGAACTATAAAGGAAGAGCGCAGAAATAACAAAAGAAACCTACTTCAAAACTGTTTTAAAAAGTGCGAACCACTATTGTGCACTCAATTTAAAGGAAGGTTGCCGCTTCTAGTTCAAAAAGCAATGAAGAACAAAAACGTCAAATGAAAGTAACAAACAATGCTGTTAGTACGGCTTCCCAATAGTTGAATTTGTTTGGTAACGCCGCGTATGCCGACCTCTCAGTGAACAAGGTGAAGCTGTCGATTGGCTGGTAATGTCCACCTGATGCCCGTATTCTTATGTTTATATTAGGTCACAGTGTTAACTGCTAAAAGGTACAAAATCCTCACGGCTTTAAAAGGTGGTGAACAATAATATTGCGTCAGAATTACGGGCTCATTGACCTGAACTCTGGAACAGTAGTGTATTTTCCTTTCGTTTGCGCTGATTTTTGTCCTGCTCGGTATCAAAGGACAACGTTGACCCGGCGAGGAAGCTTAGCGAAGCGGTCAATGACTTCGGACACGCTGATGTCGACATTTCTGTGGGCGTACAGAAGTGCCTGGCCAACCATGCGTTCCTCAGACATCGTGGAGCGTAAGTAGTTCTTAAGTAACCTCATGCTTGAAAACGTTCCCTCTGCGCTGGCAGTGGTCACTGGAAGGGTGACTAGAATCCGGAGTAGCTTGTACACATTCGCACAGAACCTGCTGTCGCAATCAGAGAGGGCATCGGTTCCTGTACCGGGGCTCTGGTTTGCTGCTTTGTTCGCCCACTTTGTCCACCATAGTCGCAGTTCTCCAAAACCAGCCCTTGTTTCGACGTCATGCGCAAAAACGGTCAGGAGATTTTCTGCTCCTTTCTCCCGATCATCTTGCATTGGTGGTATTGCGGATGATACAATTAATGAAAAGTCCTTTAGAAGTGTCCTGTGCTGTTGGAACCGTTGGTTTAACTGGGCTAGTACGTGGTTCATGAACGGAATGAACAGGGTTCTGCGAAAATATTCTTCCGCACTTTCGAATGCATTGCTCCCAAGGTTTTGCTTCCGGACACCGGCTCGACGGCTGGTGATCTCCACATTCAGTTTTTCTGCCAATGCCTGCATTTGTGCAAATATTTTTGAGAAAGAAACATTCGTGTTCTTGCGGTCACTTTCAATTGTCTGCTGTATCACTTCTATGTCGTCATTGGCAGCGCTCATGTCGATACTCCTCGTCTGCAGCTTCTTTGACAGTGGCAAAGTCGGTGCTAACACGTGTTCCGTCACATGCAGGCTTACAAGGAACGCTGGTGAAAAGAGTGCCAACATTAGACTGTTTGCCTGCACTGGACTTTCGCCATTTCCGTTAAACTTAGTCTCCTCTAGTGCTGCGATCAACGGCTGAAAGAGGCTCACAAATGAAAGCACTGCATCGTGCTTCTCGGCCCAGCGCGTTTCGCATAGTCCCAAAAGGCGCTGCCTTGTAGGCTCAGGACAGCTCAAACTTATCACTTTTCGCAAAACGTGTGAGCGGCTAGAAGATTTACGGAAAAAGGCTGACGTCGCCTTCAGAGTCCCAAAACAGTTTCGAATGTCTGTGATGGAGCATGCTGCACACACAACTAGATAAAGGGAGTGACACGCGCAGTGAATACATAGAGTGCGGCTGGATATTTCTCACGGACAGCAGCTTGAACACCATTCGTTTTGTCGGCCATCGAACTTGCACCACCGTAGCCTTGACCACGGAGATGCTGCATGTTAATTCCCATTTCTATAAGGAGCCTTATGATGGTGTCGGCCAGGGCCCGGCCATTTGGTCATGAATTGGCACAAAGTCTAAGAACACTTCTTCGATTCCGTTCGCATCCTTATTAAGGTAACTTGCACAAACAGTAAGCTGCTCGATACCCGCAACATCCGTCGTTTCATCAGCAAGTACGGAGAAGCAGCCTGCAGCGTTTACTTTTGCGACTAGGCTTTCCTTGATGATTGCAGCAGAGATTTCTATAATGTGGTTTTGTACAAATAAACTAAAATATTAGGCCTTATTTGGGCAACTTTCCCAATGCCTTTTTTTTTCTCTGTGTCGCCACAATCGGCGAGCATGCGAAGCAGCTCTTTGAAGTTGCCTGTATTTGTAGAGGAGGCTGTGCTTGAATCCATGGGACCACTGTCTCTATGTCCACGGAGAGCCACACCTTGCCACCCGCAAAAGAGAACTGTCTCAACAATAGGCTGTAACTTCCTTCGGATCTCTCTTATTTGAATTTGCCTGCCATGGTCCAGCTGATCAACAGCACTGGGCACACATCCTGAGAAGGTTTGAAGAAAACTATCGGCTACCAGATGAGCGTCAGTGTGATACTTAGTGACTTCATGTGCACCGAAGACTTCGAGGGCGTGCTTCCACTTTTGAAATGGATTGGATACGAGGGCCTTAGTGCGCGCATGTTGGCCCTTGCCAATCTCACTTCTGCTAAAAAGGACACACACTCGGCAAAACGCACCCTCTTGAAGCGCTGAGAAGCTAAGCCATCGGTACCTGTCCAGCCAAGCCACGTAAACATTCGTTTCTGCTTAAAATCGTTCATAGACTTAAACATATAGCATGGCGGAGGAATCCAAGGAGAAGCTAGCAGTTGATGTTTTGTGTCATCATCCACTTTTGAGCCATCTGTGTAGAGCCCGATATCAAACTTGCTTCTGCTAACATTTTGAGGGTCATAAAGAGATAAATAATTAAATAAATGATAATCAGGCTGCAGCCCAATAAATCCGACCACCCGGGTGACGCCGCTGGTTGGTGGTGTATGAGAGCACGAAAAATTTCGGGGGGGGGGCTGAAGCCCCATAAGCCCCCCCCCCTGGCTACGCCCCTGGCCGCCGCCGCTTGCTGTTTTCAGCCATTTGAAGCTGACAGCTTAGCGATTACTTACTGGCGCCTTTACGCTCGCGAAGCGTTGCGGTGTTTTTGCCCGTGTACCGCGAGAACAGCAATACCTTGTGAACTGAGCGTATACGCTGCATACATCGCCGCGGAACTCCACACACTTGAAGGGCGGCGAAACATCGTAGACGCTATAGACGGCGCTGTGGCGGGGAAGTGCTTTAAAAATGGCAGCCCCCTTGTGAAATTGGTGTATACGTATGGTTTTGCCTGCGCTCGAAGAACAAGAGGAAGAAGACTTCTCCTTGGCGCGAGTGCGCGCTCAATATGCTACAGCTGGCTATGCTATATGTGGTTTTTGGCTGCGTTAATATATATGATCAAGGCGCTCGAAGAACAGAGGGAAACATTGGCGCGAGCGCGCGCTCAGATGGCTATATGCTTTGCCTGCGTTACGCCAAGCTACGACGACAGCATACGATCACAGCCTACGACAGCCCTGCCCTCTAAAGTTCTCCGCACTTAAATGTGGAGGTGACCCTCCCCATTAGGTGCCTGGCAGTGACATTCGCACTTGGGTGTTCGCGTGCCGCGGCCGTATTCCTTGGTTTAACATTGTGTTCTATCGCACTGCCGAAGCGGATCTCAGATCTGCTTCACCACGTGGCGCCACGATAACAGCTGCTCACAGGCAAACTGTCTTCTCTTTCAACGAACTCATTCAACTAACTTGCACTAATTATACCTGACAGCAATTAAGTGGCCCCTATCTTCTGTACAACGAAATGCTTATTCAGGAGGCTTGAGACAAGGCTGTTATATTACGAGACGTCGATTTTGTCTGATTTCATCCGAAAACACCGAACGAATACGAAAAACGCCTGAGCTTGGGTATGCCACTGCAGTATTGCCAGTAGAAATTGGACGATTATATCCTTCTATACTGGAGGGATCTATATATGTGAGATGTGAGGGTGAGGAGGAGGAGGAAAAAGTGTTGGGGATCGGGGGTAAAGCATGGCACAGTCTTGTATAGTCCACTTTATCGTGGGGATGGGGAAGGAAGTGAGGGTGAAGAGGACTGATGTTATTGTGAGGAGAAAGGAGAGAGCGTAATATAGAAAGAAATAAAGATAGAAAGGTGAAATAAACAAGCAAGAATAAGAATAAGAAGATGTATAAAGAAGTCAAGAAAGCGAGAAATCCCGAAAGAAAGGAGAAGAAGCAAGAACTTAATCTGCGTACGCCACGGGCAGCACTTGCTCGCCAGCTACGATGTTTACTTAGATTGCACAGGCGTGAAATAGGCTTTAATTTTAGGGGCGAAGCTCCTTATAGCGGCACCCGTTCGTCCCTCGTAGCGTAGTATGTAACCAGTCTTACGCTTTGACCTGCAAGGTGGTGCCGGTGGGAGATTTTTCCTGTGCGTTGTTGAACAATAAAAAATTCGCAGCGTTAGCTAAAAGCCGACTTCTTCTGTCTCTCATTCCCATTAGCAGCCATTCTTACCTCCAAGGTAGTGCCTGGTGAGATTTCTCCTGTGCGTGATTAAACAATAAAAATTTTGTTCAAAACGCCGTTGATTGATGAAATAAACCAACAAAAGACGCCAGATGTTTTGTAAAAGCAAAACGAAAGAACGCCAGATGTTTCTAAAGCAAAACGAAAAGACGCCAGCTGCTTAACGAAAGACGCCAGATGTTTTCTAAGCAATGGTTTTCTAAACAATGAAAATTCACAGCGTACATGTAAAATTAAAGTGCGCTGCAAGTCGTCATAACTCATCGAACCTTTAGTATAAACGCGCCCGATCTCACGTCGGTGATGATGTACTGGGCAGAATTCACGGAAGATTCACGGTTTTCCGATGAACCTCCGCAGCTTCGCCCACTCATCATCATTCACTCCGTGGATATGCTGTGATTTTTTTTCTCAATGCTCAGTGAATTAATAAAAATTAAACGCTGAAACAACTAAGCAAGACAGATGTCCAGAGGAAGGGAGAATCTTGAAGCGAAGTGCGCAAAATTGTTCGAGTAATGGTTGTTACAAGAGCCATGGCTATGAAAAGTACTTATAGGGTGGATCCAGTGGCAAGAATGAATTCATCCTGTCCTAGAAGTTAAACACAACGAAATTTCCCTTTTGGCCTATGTATAATTCATGGCAAGCCAGTATATTATTACACCTTAACCAATCTTGAGCGCACCACAGGGTTGACAATATTGTACATACATCAACAGAAGTCTTGAAGCAGCTCCTCAGCAGACGACGCGTGCTCTTGGAGGTTGTCGCGCCGACGTAATTCCAAGCACGCCGCCTCCGAGATGTCTCAGCAGCCTCTAATTTCGAAGGTCATGTCGAGGAGTCACGCGTTGTACCCCTGTATGTGATGGCCTTGTGTCATGCACTCCTAGCTGGAGGGTAACGGCGCAAGTTACCTTTCGGAAGTCACGGTGGTGAAGGGGTGCGTCACTTTAACAAATGCACTGTTGAGACAGTATATAGAGACAGGGCTTGCACAGGCCCTCAAATGAGCCGTGTTCGCCACCTCCGTGCAACGGCCTTATAGGCCTGGCCGACCAGCCGACCTCGACCGCTGAACCCGTGAACCTTGCCACCGATCACTATTAGACTTTATACCCGAAGCAAATTTGCATGCGTATTTTTTGACACCACTCATTACTATGCCTAAGGGCAGGGTTTCGAAATAAATAAAAAAAAGTGTATGGTAACTGTTGTGCCGTCCCTAAAGAGCACTTCTCTTGCTGCCGTGACGGGCTTCCTCAATTTAGTTAGCTTCTTTCTCTTTTCTTTTGATTTAAATGCATAGAACTGGTTATTTTTGCGTGGTTTCTCTGACACATACACTCGTCTTTCAAGCGACAAATTTTAATGCTATCTATGCTACAGATCTCTGCCATAGAAGAACTTGTTCCTGGGCGAGTTGGTGCCTACGTTTGCTATATACATTTTTATCCTTTTTTAATAGACAGCTTTCGTGATGACATGTTTGACGCCACTCCTTGACGCATCTGCGCATGCTCGGAGGTTTCCTTGCTTTGTAGCCTTTGCTGTCGATAAACACTTTGTAGTTCATCTGTCTGTTTTCCCTGTCATTCTTCATCTTTCAAGTATTGCGCGAGAAACAAGATGTATACCTATGGTAGGCATATATATGCACTCTGAAACTATAAGGTTTTCTGCGATTAAAAAAAAAACAAAAAAAACTTGGCACGTGCTTGAGATTCGCCTTCATGAGTAATAATAATTGTTGAGGTTTAACATCCCAAAACCCCGATATGATTATGAGGGACGCCGTAGTGGAAGGCTCCGGAAATTTGGACCACCTGGGGTTCTTTAACGTACACCTAAATCTAAGTGCCCGGGCCTCGAGCACTTCCGCCTCCATCGAAAATCCGGCCGCCGCGGCCGGGATTGGATCCCGCGACCTTGGGGTCAGCAGTCGAGCGCTGTGGTCTATATATAGACCACAGTGGCTTTTGCCTCGAAGAGTAGAACGGAATATAGGGTAATCGGGCCCCGCGCATCGCCTTCTCAATTGCTAGCCTTGCTTCGGTTCTCGGTGGATACCTCAATTGTGCCGCAAGGAAACGAACATCTGTTCGCGTTAGATTAGCCGTTTCAAACTATCCTATAGAATGCCTACTGCAAGTACAGTTGCGTAGTGCTCACCACGCCCTAATTCTTCCTTTTGCGAATCAGCGAAGGGCCCAACCTACGCAGCTGCTCATTTTGTTAATGCTTTTGCTGCTGCAGATGAATAAATATGTCTCACTGCTTTGTAATGGATGGTAATTTCAAACACCTAATCGCTGCTCGATTCACATGTTTTTACGCCTGGCGCGATTCTACGCTTCTGCCACACAATATTACAAGGGTTAAGGACAGGCACGTAGCCAGGATTTCTTTCGGGGGGGGGGCAAGGCCTAATTGTTCGAAAGAAAGTCTTTCCATGGCAAAAACAAAAAAAAAGTTGCCTGGGAATATAGAAGGCTGGAAAAATTCCGGGGGGGGGGGGGTACCACAGAGCCACGCTACTGCTTGAAACTAATCCGAAAAGAAAAGAAAAAAAAAAAACTCCATGAATGTTATTTAGTGGGATGAGCCTCCTTAACCAGGCACGTAGGCAGGGGGGAGGGGCGGGCTGGAGTTTTTTTTCTTTTCTTTTCGCATTAGTTTCAAGCAGTAGCGTGGCTCTGTGGTAGAACACCTGGTTGCCACGCAGAAGGCGTGTGTTCGATTCTCACTTGAACCGAAGTTTTTAATTATCCTTTTTATTTTCATCTTTCTCGATTTTTCGGCCACGGACTACGCTGATTTTTCGCTCACAACCAATGACACCGACGCCGACACTGGAATTTCCACGAAACGGGCTCTTCAGCGCCGTCGCGTTAATATTCTTTTTAGTGAAACAGATAAAGTGCACTGAAAAGCTTATATACGAGCATCCTTCGTTATTCATTCATAAGCATACAAAGCAAAAAAGGAAAACTGTGGAATGAGGAAAGGTTCGCCAGTTTGGCATAATCGGCATGCTAGGCTGCACAGGGTAAAGGGATGGACAGAGTTTGAATGAAGAGTATAAGGAAAGGCTGGGAGAGAAGGGGACCACACATATACGCACACAACGTCGCAGAGCAGAGCGGCAGTCTTGTGTGAGAACAAAGTTGGTGAGAAAGTCAGGTCGCGAAAGTATACAGGCAGCAAGTGCAATTATATATATACAAGTCCCAGATAACCGTTCGTAATGGTTCTGATCGCAATTCACAGACAAGGGGCAATAGAATGAAGACGCCGTTGTCTCATGTTTTCCGCTCAGAACCATCATAAATGGTTTGTTCCAAGTAGCCCAGCTCGCAACTTCCTTCAGTCATATATATATATGATCAATCAGCCCCCTCCTCCACTCTCCTTCCCCGCTACGTCGGAGCTTGCTTACAGTCTGAGGTTACGCGTGGCTTCTACAGATCTTAAAAACATACCCGTAGCTTTATAGCGAAATCATTTTCCCTGTGCGTTTCCTTAACTCGATAGCCTTAACCTCGCGCGGCCCGTGACGCACACAGCGTTTCATACCACGCGGCCGCTGCTTCGTTTGCACTTGGCCTCTCTAAAGCGCAGCTCGTCGTTCGGGACAATAATTGAAGCGCTGCGCCTTGCTCGTTGTCGAGAGGCTGAGGCGGACCAGGTGGCCCCGACGCGCTGGAAATTGGGTGCCGATACTTCACTCGTAAGTATATATAAAGCCGTGCGGGCGGGATGTATGGAAAAAAAGAAATATAGCGACATCAGGAAAAAAAAAAGTAGAAGTCGCTATCAAAAAACAAAAAAGTTCAGTCGCACTCTTCAGCAGGGCGACAGGACGGCTTAATGGCATTCGCACGTTGACAACAAGGCTGGCGACACGTGACAATCTGGAACTTTTTAGCTGCGGCTGTTTTGTGGCGTTCAGGCCTCGCTATTCAAGAGGGCGCGAGATTAAAGAAAAATCGAGATTTATTTTCATTTTTGGTCTCAGCTTGGAGCCTCGAAGCGTTCGGGAGACGGTTTTGTACTTTCACATCGCGTGCGGTTCTATGAAAACTGTCGCGCACCAAGAGGACCACCGAAGAAGTGATTTTCTAGCGCAGACCCTTCAAGTCCACTCGACAAAGCGAAGGCACGACAGAAAGCTGGAAGGACAAATAGGTGTTCAAAGCGAGGAGTTCCATTTTTTCTTCGAGCCCCTTGAAGCCCTTAGAACTTAATCTCCCGCCCTCGCGAAATTGAGAAAATAAATATAAAAAGGGAGCTTTTATTAAATGTTTGTTCTTTCTGACCACGCGAAGTAAAAGCAAGACGTTTTTTGGGGGGGAGAACACTGTGGGCCTGCTTTCTGTAACGGGAAGAAAAACACTTCAGGCACCCCCTTAGCGAGATTCCACGAGCTGGCTGGAGTTCTTTAAACGAAGGAGGCATTCACGGGTATTATCTACATCAGCGCGCTTTTCAAACGCTATAAAAAGGTGCTGTTGTTGCCAGAACCTTGCGTTCCAGAGTGAATAAAAAGCAAAAGAAAAAAGAAAACGGGTCTTAAAGAAGGGGAGATAAATGAAAGCCAAGTGCGAATGCCCCAAAGGAGACGCAAATTGAAATATGCGCGGTGTATTCATTTTCATGTTTCGAGTGCACGCTGCTTCTTATCCAACATGCTTGGAGTCCGTGGATCTCAGGCGTTTCGAAACGTGTGGATGTGCTTGCTACCTTACTCGCAAACACCACGTGCATCTGTATCTTCTGTAGAAAATGTCTTCGAAAGTGTTTTAATGTGTTAAATGCACCTTCTCTCCCCTTGTGTTTCATATTTGCGCGTGAAAATAAGTTTTAGTCCAGTCAAAGCTGAAATTTGGGTTTTAGTTTTAGTCCACACATCCAAATTCCCAGCTTAAAATTGAACGCCTCCTTTCGCTGAGCTAATCCGTCGGTGATCTACAGAGAATAGAAGTTATTTTTAGTACATTCCTGGCCTGGTGACTGGCTAAACCGAGTAGTCTTCGAGATGCGTGTTTCTTGCAAGCTATATTCTGCATGAAACGCCTCTAAACCAAGTTATATAAAGTTGGCGGGAGGACGCTTGGTAGCACCCATATTTTTTTTTTGTACGGTTTAATCAAGTTATTCAAGCGCAGAGTCGATCGCAAAGAAAATAACTTCTTTGAAACAATCTAGTAATATTTCCGTTATTTTTTGTTGAAATTCTGCAAATTTACGGAAGGGATGTATAGGATATCTATATTGCTGTTCCTTCACACAGCGCTCATTATAGGCTCGTATAGGTTCATTAAAACAACTGGGCTGTCCTAGAAAAAAAAACGGCAAGAAAAGAAACGAACACTGTGTGTATATCCAGCTGTTAACACACTTACAGTGCGATTACAACCGAGGTGGTACCAGCATGCCTTCCTGTGTAGTGGTAGGTCGCTTGAGTGGAAGACCTACGCTTCACTGTGCACCAATTGTAACGAAATTCATTCTATATGAAATGTTTTCCAATTCTGGCGCCTTTCAGTTACCGTGGGAAGCGTGCTAATCGCGGTGTGGAGTCTGGTCTCAGGTCAAGCTAGCCATTCGACTCCGGTTTTTGGCATGGAGAAGATAAAGCACTGAAAGAGAAACATGCTGGCGCAACGAAAGCTATAGGACGCAGCAGGGGGGCCTTCGGCGTATCAGCCGGTCGACTAAGAGTTAACATAAAAGGTGTGGGTGGGAACGCGAGCGATCGTTGGTCCGGAACGCCCCCTGGTTTTACCGTCGCTGGTGAGAATCATTGCGCAACAGGCATTTATAGAGCGTTGGGGAAACATGTAGCTGGGCAAATCGAAGAGGTCTTTAAAGGGAAGGGGGCCACACTAATTGACGCAATGCATGGCGGCCGTGGCTTTGTTAATTACACGAGTTAAGATTTATGCTAACAGTCGTAATGGGTGCTACCCTTAAATGGGCAGCTATCCTTTCTAAATATATACCTTAAAAATAAAAACAACAGATTGAATTGACTGCGCTCGTGTGCGCGGCCGAACTCCACGACTGCAGTGAATGCATCGATGCCTTTCGTGCATCAGAAACGACGCCATATGGTGTCCGCTGAGAGAATGTGTACGTATTTGTGGCCCCACGGACTGAGAAGGGGGATAGCGCAAGTGCTGAAAGCCGGGACTTTGTTCTTGACGTATTTTTTTTTGCTTTCTCTTTTCTTTGGTAAACCGCGAAACGCGCTAAACGCGCGGGAAGCGGGCTGCCGATGGCTGCTCGTGTGTGAAGGGCGCGTTCTGCTGTGTTGCTCGATTCGCTTGAATGTATCCGCTGTGCTTTTACGCCTCCCTGATTGACGAGACCGATATCTATGGATACGCCGTTAGCGTGAGAATCGCTCTCGATATAACGCGTTGAATTGGTGCGGAACGGACAGAAATTTATACCCGGAGAAAGCGGGAGGCACGACGCCTCCGTTGGTGATGCGCTCTCGTGTCAAAACAGGATGCGCTGTAGTTTTTTTGTCACCGGCTGAGGCGTTTTGGTGCAAAGCTGAAAGTCCCGCGTTCGATTCCCGATCCCCGGCGGCTGCATTTCGATGGGCTCGAAATGCAAAGGCACCCGTTAAAATGGTAAACTGGGGGGTTTCGCGTACCGAACCATAACATGATTATGATGCGTGCCGCGCCGCGTAGTTGGTTATATTTTTACCTCTGTTTATCATCTCCTTGATATGTAATTGCATTATAAAGCACTAACAAAAGGAGCTGATAACAATGTGCTACGAATACACTACCTCATTTTCTTTATTCAGTAAATTATGTCGGTTTGTACTGCCCCCATAGCAAAATAATGCAATGGTGGGACTAAACTTTAAAAAAAAAAAAATGTTTCTTGACTAAAACGAAATATACTTCGATTAAACTTTCTTTGGACGAAGGTGCTATGATTCTCAATCGTATGCACTTTTCTGCTTATTTTTCTTGGACCACCTTAGGGTGCTACAGCCGTCTGAACATTGGCCAATGTAGCGTTTTTTCTAAGTTCAGGATTTTATTTTAGAGCCTGGGCGTCGCACACAGGCAAAACAAAAGCTGAAGAGTTCTATAAAAATAATTGATGTTTTTGGTCTACCATCGTCTTTTGTAAAAAAAATTCCCGAAAACGCTGCAATTTACTCAACTTTACCTACGCGCCAAGGAGTGAAAAATAAAGCTACTCTAAGCAACTGTCTTATAATGAAAGCCCGATGCTCCAAAAACACAGAAAAGCGAGTTTCGAATGAATGCATGAAACGGTCCATTTATAGCGAATTTTCTTTCGTACCTGGTTTTCCACCATATCGAGAAGTTCAAATGGTGCTCATGTGCCCAAAAAATTTTGCCGCTCAAAATATTTTGGGAAAATACTGTAGAACTAATGTCTATATGTGTGTAATTTTCTCAGATTTCTTCCGAGCAATTCATTTTGTCGAGCGCCCTGACTGGGAGTTGCCATGGAATGCCAAGTCCACACACACACACACACACACACACACACACACACACACAACACACACACACACACACACACACACACACACACACACACACACAACACACCACACACACACGCCAAATATATATATATATATATATATATATATATATATATATATATATATATATATATAATATATATATAATATATATATATATATATATATTTCGTGGGTGTGTGTGTGCGTCTGTTGATGTTTCTGTGAATATTTCATCGGACCTGAAACCCTTTGTTGTTTTGGTATATATATATATATATAATATATATATTATATATATATATATATATATATATATATATATATATATATATATATATATATATTGTTTGCGTGACAGCAGCTTCGCGGACTCTCCGTTCAAGATATATCGGTGTTGAAGCCCGAGATGCCTTCACGCCGTTTCCGCGCACCCGCGAGCCTGAGACCGCCGCGTCGGTCGTAAAACTGATAGTGAACAGACCACGGCTCTTCCCTGGAATGGTTACGTGGGGACGAGAGGTGTTTGCCTGTGATCGCGCCCCTTGCTTTGGAACCAAGCGTCTGATGTGTTCGACCTTCGACCCCAGGAGCTGGCGCCTGGAAGCCGCGGCCGGGGTCACGTGATCGTCGTGGAAGGGAGAGAGCGTCGACGAGGCAACGGGAGTCCACCTCCGGCAGCCAGCGAGTCAAGCTGCTCGGAAAACTGCTTGTATAGTCAATTGGGCCTGGGGCCCTTTGTTTTCGGGTCGCGTAGTTTAATAAAGACCCATCAATAACCATCCCCGAGTCCGCAGTCTCCTACATCCCCAACAATATGCAGAATTGAAAAGTTTGGAGAACATTTCATCTCCCCACCTGGCTACGCCAGTGATTTCAGGGTAGAACGGTGGCTTCGGCTAGTCGGTGATTTCGCATCAACATATTTACACAGTGCCTTCTGTTGCCCTCATCAGTGCTCCTCTATTTTCCTGTGCCCGGGCGAAGGAGAGGAGCGCAATGGGAACCGGCCGTTGGCGCTAGTGCGGCTTTAGCAGCCAGGCGCAGACACTGGAGTAGACTAGCCGTCGCGTCGTCGCTCGCGGAAACGAATGTCATGGCGGCATTCGAAGCTGCTATATGGTTCAGTTTTCGGCTGTATTCGCGTTGTTTAACGTATAATTAAAACTTGTAAACGGGAATCATGAAGCACTTGACGTTCTGGGCAACCAGCCCATTTAAAAGGTCTTTCGCGGCTATTTGATTGAGACGCTCGCGCGTCGTCTGCTAGGCTAACACTAGAGGCGCATGCCTGTAATGCGCGGAAGATTGTTTTGTCGCCGCTCCGTTCGCTTGACTGAGAGTCGTTTTGTGACTGTCTGAAAAGGATTTTTGAAAGCAGCATTTGCCACGTGCTAATACTGAATGCTTGGGCGCTTAGAGTTCCCCGATGCATGCTACTGTCGGCTAGTGTAGCACGCTATACGCAAGGCTGGAGTTGGTGCGCTAAATAGCACGAATGTCACTAGACTAGCTCCAGGGGTATACGTGATCATCCGTTTCCTTCGTAAAGTTTTGAGAATTACATTTGTTGCCACCGAGAGAAAGCAACAGCTGGAGCAGAAAACCAGGAACTATACCAAATCATTCCGCCATTTCAGAGCTTAAACCAGTTGAATTGTGGTGCTGCGAAAAACAAACAAAAACAGCTGCCTATGCCGCGCGCTTCTTGCAACACTGTCCGATGTGTGCCAACAAACGCTGTTGTTCAAGTCTAAACTCGTATAGTGCCGGCTGTCAACTTGAGCCAATGTGATAGGCGTGATAAATTCCGCCTGTTGTCAGTTGCTCGAGTTCGCTTTGTAATTGTCGACGGATTGTTGTAGCCTCAGTATCTGGCTCCTCAGCTGCCTTTCTTTTCTCTTCCATTTGGCCTTTTCGGTAGCGAGCAATGTAGAGACCGAATCGCTGTCGACCTGGACGCTTCTGTCGCATGGGGCAGCCAGCTCAACCTTGTGCACGCCTTCATTGTGACACTCTACATGATGATTATCGGTTGTTTCGCCGGAGGCGCATGTGGTGTCCATGGGCTCCGATTCTTCAGCCTCGGGACTTAATGTCAGCGCAGCACATGGCGGCGATCGCGAGGCAGTATTGCTGCTGGTACTACATGCATTGTTTGACTGTTCGGACGCAACACGGTCATGTTTAGGGATACCTGCCATGCTTGGTTCAGTTGTTACCTTGGGCTGCAAACGTGAGGGGTTGTCTGCAAAGACTGACGCTACTGCATCCTTCTTAAGCCGCCACTTCTAACATTCTATGAAATCTTCGGAAATGACGGCTACATATTCTAGTGTAGTTTGAAGATGTATTAGGAGACCAATTCTCCCGCCTAATTACTGCAGCCACCTCTCCCGAACACCGGCGGCAGCTGGAATTTCATGGAACGACAGTCGAACAGTGTATTAAGGCTAAAACCTTATAGATGCCTCATCAAACGCGAAAATTGATCATCGTCGGCTCCAACACGAGTGATGCAAGAGACGATCATTACGTGATGACGTCCTCATATGACGTAACAGATAATAAAACTCTGCGACATCATCGTGACGTCACATAACGTGACGTCGCCATATTACATCTTCGCTTTGTCAAAATGGGCCGATCACGGAGGCACTGCATAACCAGCTGAGGTGCAGAAAGCTTGCAGTGCCTCCAATCCTTGAGGCTGTAAGAAAGCCACGATAGGTGCACAAATATCTCGGAGGGGGGTGGGATGTTCAATATACATTGACTGGAAGAAAACGAAGAAGATGGCTTTCGCCTTTCAGTCGTCTTAGGCGAATGCATAACGGACACTGAGCTTTTTTTTTCTTTATCAATAAAGGGAAATAAAAGAAAAGACAATCGTGATTTCTTTCCGTTCCATTTGCAGAGTGGAACACAACAGTATGACATACTAAGGCATGCGAATGACGTGGTTGCAATGGCCTGAAATAGAAAATAAAACGCGAATGCTATCAAACTCGAATGCAAGTATCAAACCGGCAGCACGGCTTGACAGACTGCCTGCGGAATATGTATATATACAGTGGGAATGGAAAGAAAGGCGAACATGTGGCATCTACATTCTTTGGTGCTTCGCATTTATTTTCAAGTGGTTGTAGCCTGGATGATTGATGAAAAGACGGAGTCATCCATGGTACAATCAAAAACCATCAATATCTTTTTATTGCCACCACAGTCAGAGCGTGATGAAAACAGTGCGCCGCTATGTTCGCGTCTTTTTCTTTATTGCTCCCTGCACCCGTGAAAGCCTACGAGAAGCACGAATGCAATTAAGCTCGTATGCAAACACGAATTCGCGAGCTTCGTAATACGCGCGGCCATTCAGCGCCAGCTTCCCGCTGTCTACTCGCACAGCGCCACCACGCGGCAGCGGCGAGTGGAGGCGCAGAACGCGCTCACCGACCCGCGAGGAGAGCGTTTCGCCCAGAGACTGAAAAAATAGAGGAGGCGCTGCCCTCACCAAAAAGGAAATCGCTTATTTGGCTGTGACGCAATAGGTGCGCGATTGCGTTGAAGTGCGCTGTTGTTATCTTGTGTATATATTTCTAGCTTTTCCGTTAATAAAATTTACTTGAAGTCAGCGCCTGTGCTGTGTCCTCTCATCTGTCTTCGTTCGTATTGCGCTGTGTCAATATGTCGATGATTTTCTGGGAACACTGGGTCACAAAAAGAAATCCCCCGCTGAGCCATACCCCTTCTCGTGTGAGGCTTTTATGTCCACCGTGGATAGGCTGGTCTGACAAGAAGGATCGTAATTATCGACTCGCTGCGCTCGCCGCGACTCGCCGGTCACGACGCACCTCATCGACGGAAAAGGAAGCTCTCCCTCGGCTGCAATGAGCTCGATACTTTTGACGCGGCATTTGTCAATGTGCGTACGCCTACGCGTGCCTTGAGAGGGGCCAATTTGTGACCAGTGACTTCTCACGACTCTGCTGCACGCGTCCGTCGAGTCCCTAATCAGCTGTCGTCTTGAGTGCGTTTAGGATGTACGACCAGCTGGTCTTCTGACCTATGCGTTGGAAGTGAATATATATAAGAGGCAAGCGAACGTGATGCATGCTCTCGAGAGTGGTTAGTCGCAGCGGTCGCGAATAAATCACGCACGGGAGAAACATTAAGCTCGCGCATTCGTCATAGGTGAAGTCACAAGCAACGTCGCCTCGCGATTGCACTTAGCATGCAGTTAAATGCAACTATTTGCACCTGAAGGTCCCGAAAGTAACGGAGGAACATTGCAGCCAGCTGCGTATCTTAATATTGCATTATTGGTCTCCGTTAGTGTCACAGCGGTCATCTTAGAAGCTCGCAAACGAAAAAAAAAAAGTGATACTCATTTTGTTGAGTCCTGACTTGCCTTATATAAAACTGTCTTTAAAGATACATGTTAACTCACTTTTCGAGAGTATAGCGCCTCGGCGACTCCTCGAAGGGAGTGTAATGACATCCAAACGAGAGCTAATGTGTACCGTTAAAGAGAGTTATATAGATGGCAAGACTCGCCGAAAATTCTTTCAGAATATACAGTGCCAACTGTTGAGACTATGAGCAACGATCATATATATACAGGGTGTCCCAGCTATCACGCAGCACGATTTAAAAAAAAAAAGAGGAACGGCGTTACGCGAAGCAAACCTACTGCATATTGTTCCGCACACTGGAGTAGCCACTGATATTTTTTTTCGTTAATGAAGTTTGATTAATTAGTCATAATTATATTTATAACTCGACACGTACTCACCTAATTGTCAAAATGCCAATGAGGCGTGTGCAGGCATGTTCAATGGCATCTAACTGCGCTGCTTTCAACAACGTGCTAATTGCGCGCTCATTTTTTCCGGCTGATAAAGAAAGCCCACGGAATATGAAAAGTGACACGTGATTAGACTGTTGCGCGCGTCGGGAACCAGCGCCCTCAAGCAGGCTCCCATGAGGTAGACAGTATCAAGGAAAGAATGCAGAAAGAAAAAAAAAATGCATCGCCCTCTGCCACTTCCCGGCCTAAGAAACGCACCGCTTGGTTTTACAGAGTCAGGCTGTAATCAGAACACCTGCCGCGTCATCAGTGAGAACGGTTGGCCGTGAGATATGGATAATGATTGTGGCGTACTATCGAACGGAATGAATCCCAGCGAAATTGCACGCATATCGTTGGCGCCCGACCTGCACCCTTGCCAAAATGCGTAACGCTGCCTCTCGCAATGGACGACAGCAAAGCGGTTGTTTGCAGTAAGCTTATTTGAGGGCGCTGGTTTCCTTTGCGGGTGCGAGCGTAGCCACGTGTTATTTTTCATATTTTCCGGGCTTTCTTTATCAGCCTGAAAAAATGAGCACGTAATTAGTACGTTGTTTAAAATTGCGCAGTTAGATGCCATTTGAACATGCCTACATACGCCTCGTTGACATTTTGACAATTAGCTGAGTGCTTGTCGAGTTACAAATAAAGTTATGACTAATTAATTAAACCTCAATAACGAAAAAAATAGCAGTGGATACTCTAGTGTACTAGGAACAATATGTAGCAGGTTCGCTTCGCGTAACGCCGTTCCTCTTTTTTAAAATCGTGGTGCGTGATAGCTGGGACACCTTGTATATATTTTAGATTTGGGAAGGTTCCATGAACTCGAGCGGTGAAATCGTCAAAAACACAAATTTCTAGAGTCTGGCGCCAGCATTTTTTGTAATGTATCGCCAAGTTGATGGGATGGTGAAGGATGCAGCCAGAATGTTAAGGATGTACAATGCTCAGTGCGCCACACATGCAATTTGATTGGGATTGACGATAGCATACAAGAAACTTTCCTATACATGAATGCGCATCTTGTACAAATTAGCACATTCGCAACGATTGTAGCAGCGAAAAATGGTCCCGGGAAGAAACACATATAAGTGGTCGTGTCGATTAACAGTACAAGACGAAGATAACTTTCTGCCAGGAGAACGCGATTTTTTAAAGGAAGCCAATGCTTATAAAGGAGTACTGACACAAAAATTTACATACCGTTTTTTTCTCTTGAAATCAGTAGCTAACGGCCCACTTACCACGGCCCAATTACCACGGCTCGCGGGCTTGAGCGTGCGATGGTAAATTTTTTGTAGACGGTTTTATAGGGCTCTGTCACATTTTCGGTTTCAAGAAGCGCCAAGTGAGCCGGCACCCAGAATGGTTTTCATGTAAACATAGCTGGCTACTTGAGCACACAAAACCACGTTCACATGAGCACCGCGCGGACAACTCTTTTCCGCTAAGGCTGCCTGGACGTTACTATAGTCCCCTCTGAGACGTTGAATATATGCTCCCCCCCCCCCCGGCCCTTCAATACAATAAAAAATTTTAAAAATTCACTCACGAGGAAAGGACGTCAGGCTTTGTACTGCAGCGCAAGTCTGCCTCCTCTTTCTGTTGAACAAGTCTGCTATAGGAAAGAGCGCTCGCAGGCATCGTGGCAGCCAACACAAACTCGTGACGCAGGTGGCAGTTATTGGTTTTTTACACGAAAACCAAAGGGGCGCTTCGCGTGCAGTGGCGCGACACGCACTTTCAAAGTGATTTTAAATATGTTCTATGCTATATTATCTGTTCATATTTCGTAGATGATGAATGTCCGTCCACGAGTGTTGAGTTGCCACTCCGGAATTTGAATAACTCCGGAATCATTCCACATTTTCGCAACCCAGGAATGGAATGGGAATGGAAAGGGACAACGCTTGGAGGAATGGAATAGGAATGTAATTAAGCGGCTTTTGCACGGAATGGAGTGGGAATGGAATTGGGTCTTTTTCCGAAAATAGAGTCCGTTTTCGTCTACGAGCTGTTTTCAAACTTCAAACATTAGGAAGTCAGAGCCTCGAATTTAAAAATAAAGCAGTATTTTCAAAATGGCTTGGCTGGTAACAAGCACCGTACATTTATAAGCAACGTACCCACCACAATGTCCTTATATAGACTGCGTTGCTCCGAATAAGTTTGTCGCTATTCTTCCCGTAACCGCGTTTCTGTGCCGTTGATCCGTCGTGCGGAACTACGGCGCGGTAGAACTGACTAAACTCGGTGCAACGGACACAATATAAAAACGAATTTCGGAGTGGTGGCGTCAAAGTCGCATGTTCAAGGACTTCCTGCGTGTGCACATGGATTGCGGAGAGACAGAGACACGGCTGGGGCACCGTCGGTTCCAGGAGTAGTGCTTCATTGCTGAGATAACTGCAGATCAGCTGTGGAAAGCTATACGCCCAGGCCTACCGTCCAGAAAAAGACAGCCAGTGCAAAGAGGAGAAAGTGGTGGTTCTCGGCGACGAAAGAGTGCCGGGATCGATCAGAGACGTGCTTAATAAGGGCCCCAAGTTCCGCCACGGAATCTTCATTGTCAGCTGCGGAAAAAATCTCTGTTGTAAGGTCAGTCGCCAGAGTTGTACCTGATGAAGTTAAGAACCGTTTCATTGATGAATGTGTTGATGTACTGTGTAGAGTCGGATAAGGTTCATAAGAAACGAGTTAACACGACACTTATGGTGGATTTTCTAGCAGACCACGGTCTTAGGGCCTTAGTTGCCGACAAGGAGGGTTCCTTCGTAATCCTTCCTGAACAGATGTTTTCGGAAAAGGCACTCGCTGCAGTCGACAAGACTTCAAAGGCGTAACTGTTAATTAGAGAACGTTGAAAAGGAAGCTGCCGAGCTTTTGAAGAAAAGCGGTCTAGAAAAGTTAGCCTCTATAGTGTGGAGAGAAAAAGGAATGCTGTTTGAAGTATTTTTTACATTACCCACAAGGAAGGGATGCCGTTCCGCACCATTGTATCCGAGAGGGGTTCATGGCAACTGCTTGTTTCGAAGTACCTTCAGAAGTGCATACGCAACCTGATAGTCCCAGATCCCTTCTTGATATCAAATTCGGAAGGCGTAATAGATCACTTAAGGAAATGTGAACCGGGCCTACACACCGCGTTTAGTGTGGACGTGAAAGAGTTGTACTATTCGATACCACAGGAGCAATTGTTGTCATGTGTTAAAAGGTGCATTGATTTGTACAGTCACGAGTTTAATTTTGTTGCCAAGTGTGGCGTTTCCGTGGCAGCCTTCCTGGAAATTTTAACGTGCTATTTAAATTCTACTGTCATTGGTTTCGAAGACAAACGGTTCACACAAAGAGAAGGTATTTGCATAGGGTCTAGGATCGCCCCTATCCTTAGCAATGTGTTTCTATAGGATGTGTAGATGAAGGTATTGAGCACGGCATAGAACGTCAGAACATCAGGATCTTCCGTTACGTAGACGATTATTTGGTGCTCATAAATGAGAGTCGGTGTTCAATAACGATGAATGAAATTGTAGAGCTGTTCATGCAGGAAGGCACGGGCCTAAAGTTCACGCACGAGGTTCCGGAGGAGCAGAAATTAATGGCGAATTCCACTGGGAGATCCGGAGCGGCCGCCGAAATCCTGGAGCGAGCACTCGGATTGCACCACGCCAAATCAGCCAATGGAACACGTGAATGCTCCACGTTATGCACGTAGAGTCGCTCCGGAAGTTGTTTATGCACACGTCGCGTAACCGGTTCCGGAAACGATTTCTTTTTTCGCTCTCTACGTTTCCATGGCAACTTCGGTCGCCACTGCAAAGCGCTTATTTCGACCACGCAGTCGCAGAAAGCAGGGATACCGTTTTCTTGTGTTGCGCTGACAAATATGGACGAGCACATGAAAATCTCTCCGGCTGTGCGCCGGCTGCTGCCATTTTTGGAATGTAAATAAGTGCACAGGGGGATCAGACACCGCCTCAAACGCGCTGAATACAACCGTGTTGCCCGACTGCACCGCGGAAATGACGGCATCGCGTTGCCGGAGTTCCGGCGAAATCTGTCTCTGCAAGACGGATCAACGCGGAACGCTCCGTCGCGGAGTGGGTTGCTCCGAATCTGCCACCAAGGAAAACGCGAGCTTGCTCCGAATCGACCAGTGGAACGCAGATTCTCGACCGCGGAGCAAGAAAACTTGCTCCGGCTCGACCAATGGAATTCGTCATAAGATTTCTTGATTTGGCGATCCTTCGTGACGCTGGTCATCTATGTGGGGAATTTTGGCCACGCTCCAAAAAAGGACTTCTAAATTACTCATCAGCCCACTCCAAGTAGTAAAAGATGGCATCGCACTCATAGCCTGAGGTCGGCTGTCCAGAAGACATGCCGTCATAGAATTAAGGAAAGCGTGTTTAGGCAAGTAGGCCGGTTGGAGTGCACCGGTTTCCCCGGAACATGTAGTATCCAGACATGTGAAAGTAATCAGACCAATAAAGGCTAAGGGAATGGAGACAAGAAAAACAAAAACCAGGAAAGCAACAAGAAAATAGCTGTTGTACCGTATGTGCATAAATTGTCGCACAGGTTGAAGAACATGGCAGGCCGGTTCGGTGTTAAAGTAGTTTTCTCCGTGCCTAATCAGATGGGACGAATATGCGCAAGCATCAGCAAAAGGGCAAGAGAAAGAAAAGAGAAGAAGATGGCAGGATGCGGTGTCAACCACCGATCTCCAGCCACTGACTGCGCCACAGGGGTTGTGTACCAGCTTCCCATGTCTTGTAACGCGGTATACATAGGACAAACCGGAAGGTGCATCAATGTTTGATTAAGGGAACACGAGGCCAATTGCCGCACCGATGGCCTTTCACATATAGGCGCGCTCTGCAAAGAGTGCGGGTGCGCCCCTCAATTTGAAAAAACCAACATCATCGCTAGGAATAATAAACAGACAACTCGCGAGATAATAGAGGCTTCGAACATTCATAACAGCAACTCATGCATCAGCGTTCCGTCCATCGCCCTGCAGCAAAAAGAAATTTCGTATTTGAGCAGGCCAGCGTGATAAAACCCTGTATATTTTATCACCTTCGCGTGTTTTTTGTGTAACCACGTGCATGTATATAAGTGTGTGTCGACGTGAATAAAGATCAGTTGAGAGTCCGGCGCCTGTCCTCATGTATTCTTTGTTTTTATATCGTGTCCATTGCGCCGAGTTTATTCATGTGCCAAGAAAGTACTGAAATGTATTTTCCGCCTACTTAAATGCCCTAAATACCACCACAGCACACTTGTGTGGGTACTGCCAGTTTGTTCACAAAAACAAAGGTATTGAAAGCAATTGCTGGAACACGTCATGGCCTCAGTTATCGAAGTGGTACAAGCACTTTCATATGTTATGCAGTCGCTAGAAACTCCTAGTCAAAAGTAGTGTTCTTGGTTTGTTACATTTCTTGGAAAGATGTCATTGCGTTATTTTTATGTAATCACTTTTGAATGTGTCAGTCACGCTAGGCTTCTTTATGCCACACTCCAGGCCCAACATGTTCATTTTTGAAAGGTTTGTACTATTTGCCTAAGAGAAAACGTAAAATTGTTCTTCCTTCATTTATGCTAAGGGTCATGTCAGAATATTTGACATTGAATGTCCTTTAACTCAGCATGTTAACTACTTAAGGAGTGCACTCAAGTGTAAAATGTGGCTGGGGGTCTTGGTAAGTTTCTTAGTATCTGCACTGGCATTAGTAGAAATCAGGAAAATATTTACTGGTGCGAGCAAGTATATACTAACCTTGCACAATGATCTGGCCACAGTGTTTTTATGTGAATGCTACCTTTAATTGTTTTGCTTAGCAAAAGCATTGTTTGTGTTTGATGACTGCGCGACATTTCATTCCATGGTTGTGGCACACGAAACAAGGCTGGATGAATTCTAGTGATGCAGCAGCTACAGTGTAGAGCATACATAGTTAATTGAAGCTTTTCATGCCTTTCCACTGTTAGCGCAAAACACTGTAAGGGGATCGTCCTTCGCTACAAAGATCTATGTGAGCAAAAATGCCACACGATAATGTGGGTTCTGCCATCCTCATACTGCTCAGTAGATTATGAGGAAAGCAGGGCCCGTATTCTCAAACGATCGCAAAAGGCGATAGTATCGCGTTTGGTGACGTAGAACTTGATGCGTTCAGTAAGTAAAAAAAAAACTTGCCTGTGACGTCATTGTTGCAACTGGCCGTTGGTAGTACGAATGTCTCACAACACAGGAGTGAGCGCACCGTACGAGCGCAGAATAACCCGAGTGCGGCGTTTTCGAGCGTGTGCTGCTGCTTCTACGCAGTGGCCAGGCTTGGCCGGCTTGGCTGTGGCTACTTGAAGTATAAGACGTGTTAAAAGTGCTTTCAACGTTCTTTTGTTCGATTATTTAATGCACAGTATAATATTTAAAGAATGCAACTTTGCGTGAAACGTATTTTCGTTGAGAGTTTAACACGGCGTACTCGGAGAGTTCAGCTGTAGCGTGCCGCCGCAGCGACATCGTCTCAAGGTCTCAACATGTTGCCGGCTCGCGATAAGCCACGCGAGCGACGCACCGTTCATGTTCCTAGGACGTTCAAACCACGAAAAAACACGCTCTGGCAAAGAGCGAGTGCTGATAACACCCCAAGGTAATGCTCGATGAAAGCTTCAGCGTAAAAAATGCTGCGTATATCCACCGAAGATTGAATACTAGAAGCTACCGCCTACGTCACTGAAATGCTAGACTTCACCACGAGCCGACAGTTAACGGTGCCTTCATTTATTGCAAATATGTCGAGAGCACCGTCGAGCACCATGACGCAAAATTGACGTCGGCGGAATTACCAGATGGCGCCCTAACTTTTCCAGTTTGCTCAGTAGCCAATCAGCGCGCACCAAAGGCGATACTTTTGCGATTGTCGCCTTTTGAGAATACGGGCCCAGCAGTGCTTGGGCTCCCTACCCATATTGAACACGTGGTGTTCACTGTAGGACAAGGGTGTTTTGGCAATCCACGTCTCTCAAAACATGCGTGGTGCTACGGGTCTTGGCCATAGTTCAGCAAAAAAAAAAAACCACTCAGACTCACTCAAGAAATATATTTTGCACTTAGGTCTCACTCGGATTCACTCACCAAAATTTTCCTCAACCGTACTCACTTGGACTCAAACTCACTGAAATATTACTCACCCGTACTCATGAGTGCTTCAGCGTATAATTAGCTTTTTCAGTCCTGGTATCAATGCTCTGCAACGCCAATATCTCACATAATTGGGGCTCTGCGGTATGCCTTTTGATCTCATACCTTCAAGTATGAGTTATCAGTGATTGCAATTCAGTGCAATATTTGAACTTCCTGTTATCCTGAATCCTTAATCCTGAACTTCTTGTTAAAGAGATTGCAGGGGAGGTCAAGGCACCCCCCCCTCCTCACCTTTCTTTAACTCACGCCTCTGATCAATAAGTGTTGAGCTGGCGTATGAACGCCATTGCGTTGAAATATGTGTGAGTAGTTGTGGGTACAGACATGAGTTGACATAAGGCTGACGATAATGCTGAAGATGAGTAGATAGCACCATAGGTCTGCAAAGAAAATGGAGCTCATTCAGACTCGCTCAAGAAATATATTCCACGCTTAGGGCTCACTCTGGCTGAGACTCACCGAAATCTTCCTCAACCAGGCTCACTCGGACTCAGGCTAAAATTTTTCTCAATCGAACTCACTCAGAGTCAAACTTGCCAAAATTTTACTCACCCAGATTCACTCAGACTCACAGCTCGATCTGAGTCTGAATGAGTCGACTCAGAAGTGAGTCTGCCAACCTATGATCTTGGCACATGAAACTTTGCATAGCACAACCTCCATCTGTTTTCACTAGAAGTGAAGTATTTGCTCACATAATGAGTGCACTTTTTGTTTTCAAAATGTCAACGCAAATATAAGCGTGCGATCTGTACGTGGGGTAAATTTACATTCTACACACTACGCTTATATTTTTCTCTCATTATATAACTGATCCCTCATTTTTACTCAGAGTCATGGTCCTCGCTGCCATCGCCAATGATTCATTGTCAGCACCGGCAGTGTCACTGCAGGGGGCATCGTTGCAGTCCCACAGAAAGTTAGAAAAGATGCAGCATTGCCTGGTACATTTCAGTCATGCTAGACCAGCACAAACATGGTTTTTGAGCACCTGCAGTGCCATAACTTCTTAATCGAGTTCCACTACGACCGATGAGGACATTGACTCCCACACCTGGCAAACGACCACTTTTGGCAATATTTTCGCAAGATTATTGCCGGATGCGTTGTAGTCACCAAGCTATAACTTTCCCAGCCCGCTTTAGTACGGTTGGCACAGTATGAGACCGCCATGGCCCATAGATAGGCGAATGCTTCCCATAAGTACCTCCAAAAGCGATTGTCTGAAAATGCCACCCATGCTTCATCTCCTCCTAAACTGCATTTAGCGGCACTTCTCAGCCAAGAGCTTGTTGACGGATATAACAGCACCAACAGTACTAAAATGCATGACAACTCACAAACACAAGAAATGCAAAGGCAAGATGATCAGCATCAGAACGTGGGAAGGAAGTGTGAAAGCACCTCAGATGATGATGAGCCCATGCCAATGTGGCTGTGGTGACAGCTCTAGGCAAGATACACAAATCTCAAAGGCCTTACTTTAGCTAACTACGTGCACCAATTTTTGAAGTACGTCATAGGTGCCATTTTTAAATTGCAAATACAGATATCGGAGGTCGTGCTTTCCTTCGTGTGAACCTGAAAATGTCATGGATGTTGCACGCTAAGTTCAGGGCACGATCATTATGCGGGACAGAAAAAAAAAAACTTAATTTTGGCAACAAAATTTAGTGGTGTAACCATTACACAATAGACCCTTTTCATAATTGTAAAGCTAGCTTTCCTGCAATGCAATCAATTGTTGGGGTTTAATGTCCCAAAGCTACAGTATGATTGTGAGGGACACTGTAGTGGGGTGGGGTGCTCTGGAAATTTTGACCACCTGGGTTTCTTAAACGTGCATCTAAATCTAAGCACACAAGCCTCAAGCATTTTCGCCTCCATCGAAAATGGAGCCGCTGTGGCTGGGATTCGATCCCGCGACCTTCGGGTTTTTGTGATGCCGTTTGCCTACCTAATGGTGGCTGGTCACTTCTGCAAACAGCATGTTCAACCGCAGTTTGCTTGCACTATGACGCAGAAAATGTAGATTCAGCTCTCTTGATATCAACACGCGTAACAGACAAGCCCAGCATGTGTAATACCCGTGTCACACGGGCGTTTCGAAGGCCATTGAACCGATGGTCCATTGACTCAACGGGCATGCACGCGCTCCCACATGGGCAGTTTCGAAGGCTATTGAGTCAGTCAGTTCGAGTCGACGGAGCACTCCACAACTCCATTGAAATTTCGATGGCCATCGAGCGGCGGAAGCGGAAACAGTGTCACCGCGCCCTTTCGTTCCCAGTGTGCTCATACCCATGATTAGAAAAGGAAAAATTTAACGAGTGTGCATTAAAAGTAGTGTGCATGGGCGTTATAACTTATTTACTAAAGTATTTGTGCCATTTGGAATGTAGGAATTGCGCATGCTCGCGATAAAAGCAACAGCTCATCCTCGATGGCGTCGGCTTCCTCTTTCGCCGCTTCGATCCCAGCATCAAGCTGCATGATCACAGCCATGTAGAACACCATAGCGGCCTTGTCATCTGTTTCGCGGTCACTCATGACGGCGGAACAAGCACGTAATGAAACGAAATGAGTACACGCAACCGCAAAACCAGTCAAAACGGCAAAACTACGTGGCAAACCTGGAAAAGTGGCAGGACGGGTAAAGCGGTTGTAACGTAGCCACAGTTTCGCTGTTCAACAAACTTATAACCACCTCTGCTTATGACTAATAATGCGCTTATAATTATGTATAAACAATTTTTTTGATATTTTAGAACAAAACAACGCGCAAATGTGTGCTTTAAAGTGGATTTATTTTAGTTCACTTACGACGACATGAAAACGAAAATAAGATTAGCAGCGCCACAAAATGTTTGCGAGAAACACCTGAATCAGTCAACGGCCGTTGAAAACCGTCGTGTGGCAACGCGAGAACTCCATCGAGTTCGATGGAGTTGTAGCGTTTCGATGGCCATCGGCTCAATGGCCTTTCAAACATGCCCGTGTGTCACGGGTATAACTCTCGACTTGAAGTACAACAGGTGCCGCCATTAGTTGGGCAAATGTGTAGCTCAGGGAAGCACACTTGCGTATTATGAATAGGGTCTATTGCGATCATTATGCGACTAAACATGGTATCCAGTGTAAAGTATTAGCACAAGTTTAATATAAAGTCAATTTCCATACCCATTGGAAAAGTTGTGTGCATGATAATTGGGTAAATAGTAGAGCTGTGCGAATAGCAAAATTTTGGGTGCAAAGCGAATTTGAATATTGAAGTGTGAGTGTGAATCGAATCGAATATTTCTAGAATATTTTTCTAATACTTTGAAGCGAAATTGCAGAAAAAAAAGTTAGAGAGGATTCCTAAGCATATTCTTATGAGATAGCAACATGAAAGTGTTTCTTTTCGCAAGGTTGAGGAAGCACTGGCGGGGTGGTGTTTCATAGTTGTCTTATCAAGAATGATGCAATGTACAGGCCGAATTCTATTTATGTACATGATTTGGTGCAGCCAGAGTGTTGCCGACAGCACTTTACACGTGATAGGCAAAGATGCCATTTCCTCAGCCTCTCCTCCTCTTTCAACTTCTGTGGAAGCCCAACTGATGTGGCGGGCAAGGGTGTGTTCCCTTCAAGTCCGGAGTTCCAAATCTGCCTCGTAGACGTCGATATTAGGCTTGTGCGAATATTCGAGCTCTTCGAATATTCGAACGAATATTACAGTATTCAAATTCGCTTCGATTCGAATTTAAATTATTGGAAATTTCGTAGTATTCGAAATGAACGAATAGGTATATATTAGTGCGCATGTAACCCCCCTGTAAAGGTGGTTTCACTGCAGTGGAGGAGTGCTATGCCGTGAATGCATCTTTCCAGGAAGAATCTGCACTGCCGCGAAGCCGTCTTTCAAGGTTAAATGAACAGATTACCCTCACATCGATTCATCATTTTGTAAGTTTAAAAGCTTGTTATACCAGCTTATATGCTCCAAGTATAGTAAATTTTAAAACGTCACATATCTTACAGGTTATCACCTGCATTCTACCGAAAGCCAAATCCTGCTACTATTCAAGGTTGCTTCCACTTCCTTTGAACCAAAAAGAATGACATTTGCACATGCCTTGTTACAATTTTATAAAACATTGTGCCGGTTGGCTGGGTCATGACAAATACGGTCATTTTGCTTTATAATACGTGACATACACTATTCGAATTCGATTCGAAATTATTCGACCAAAATCACTATTCGCTTCGAATTCGCTTCGAACCTAAAATTTGCTATTCGCACAAGCCTAGTCGATATACAAGAACATCTGAAATTTTGGATGCTAAAAAGCTTCGGCTTCCTATTTTTCGGACTTCCTGCCCAAATTTTAGGTCCAAAACAGCATTAATTGTGCCCCCACCTCTGCCTCATCTTTCATCTCCATGTTGGAACTGGCGTTTTCTTGAGTTAATACATTTGCGACCGTAGCAGAGCTTGATAGGCAGCTTTGCCGCAATACCGGGGTGTGATGAGGTGAAGCATATTGAAACTCTAGGGGCCACTTTCAATTGGACGTCAATGATGATGACAAACTTTATTTATGTACAGGCAAAGCTCCTGTGGATTGCCCCGAAAGGGCCTTGCTGATGTTTGGGGCCCTTAGTCACGGGCTCCGCTGGCTCTTGCCATCCACTCTGCTCTCTCAACGAGCCTGATCTGGTCGTTGAGGGCTGGGCTGGACCGCAGTGCCTCCCATTGCTCACATGAGGTGTTCGAGGTTGTGTAGTGTGCACTCCCACGTAACGTGGTACAGGGTTGGTGTGACCCCGCACCATGGGCATTCATCCCTGTAAGACTGCGTCTTAGCAAAGTTCGACCGTAACGGAGCTTGAAAGGCAGCTTTGCCGCATTACCGGGTTGTGATGAGGTGAAGCATATTGAAAATATAGGGACCACTTCCAATCTGACGTTGACTGTCTCTTGGCAAAGTTCGACCGTAACGGAGCTTGAAAGGCAGCTTTGCCACAATACGAGAGTGTAATGAGGTGAAGCATATTGAAAATCTGAAGGGGTCATTTTCAATCGGACGTTCACTGTATTTGTTTTTGGGAAGTTCGAATAGTAAAATTTCAGTGTGAATCGAATCAAATAGCAAACATTATTAAAAAAATATTGGAAATTTTGAATTTTGCACACCCCTAGTAAATAGCAGTTACTCGTGAGCTGTCATTTCTGCACAGGGATATGCCATACACAGGCAAAAAAAAAAAAAAATTTTTTTTGTGGTGTGAGTTAGTTTTCTACAGATTAACTATACACTAGCATTGCCAAGACACGTGCTGGGGGTGCAGGACCTTGCAGCAATGAAACCTTTCATTTTTGTGAGGTTTCATGAGATGAGCAACGGATACACTCAGCTGTCTGTTGATCGCAGCAGTCTGCTACTGTGCCCACAACCTTTCTCGCCCATAGACACCAGCACGTCTGGTGCTTATCTGGTGAAATTTCGCAAAAGTGAATAAATGCATTGCCAAAAGTGATCACACACAGTATGCTATACCAGTTGTGTTGAGGTGTCTATTGGAGTCAGACATGTGCTTTGTGTGATGACCACTTAATGCATTATGTAGCTGGGATCGATCTCGGGATCTTAAGACCTAAGGTGTTTCCTTATAGAAATGTACAGGCACTGGCTACAACCTTTGATCAAAATTGATGTAGTTGAAAAATCAAAGTAGCCACAGTCAAATATGTGGAAGTCTGCTGTAGTACTACACTTGCCCAAAAGACGGGTATAGTAGTACATACCTGCCAAGTCTCCCGGATTACCCGGGAGACTCCCGGATTTTGAACATTTCTCCTGGTTGTACGGATCATAGGAAAATCTCCCGGAAATCCAGTTTGGCCCCGCATGTCCAGTGCATTGTGCGCCCCGTGTGTCACGGTGACGCGAGGTGGGACGTTTCGCGTACAGATGCGCTACACGCAATTTAAAAATTGATCCTAAATGTGTCATAGGTTATATCAGCCATTAATATTTCGTAGATGATGCGTTTGTGTACACAAAAATCTATCCCACAAGTTGTCTCGCCTTCAAAAATTTGTGTCACTTCAGCACTTAAAAGGGTAGCCGTTACCGATGTCTGAGATAGCGTGTTCACCAGCGCTTGCGACCGTCCCTGTCTCAACGGCGCCCCTTATGATCCCTTGGCCGACGAAATAACTGGTAAGCAAGCAACGACAGGCCTCACACGCGGAGCGATGTTATCGCATGTGCCCTTCACGCGACGGTGACGTCCGGGTCGTTTCATCTCTGCTTCAACCGCGTTCGTCTCTAGCGCTAGCGCGCATTTACTCGCACGTGAAACAGACGATGCGTAAGCGATGTTATCGGTTTGGACTCTGTACAGATCAGCGGCGACCGCAAAATCCCGCTGACAGTGTCCATATAATTGCTATCGCAGTACCCCCCCCCCCCCTCGGTGAGTACATCTCCCGGATTCCGTTTCTCCAAACTTGGCAGGTATAGTAGTACTACACTTGCACAAAAGACGGGTATAGGCCACCTGAATAAGCCTGTAACGTGATTCTGCACAGCTCCAAGGAAGGTAATAGATTGAGCGCAAATGGACGGGACAAAAGAAGACAAGACGACTAGACGAGCGCAAGAAAGGTAGATTAAATTACTTTTGAAAATTACACCCAAGCATTTAATTGGAGGAGGCATGAGTGAATCTATTCTCACCTTTTAAAAAAAAAAAATGAATCTAACGTGCATCTTCTTTCCGATAAAACGAGTCTGAAAATTGCCTGCCAGTAAGAATAGAGTATGAAACCAAAACCGAAACAACGTTTGCAACAGCAGAAGGGTCAGATACAGTGTCATCGACAGAGCACACTTTTTTGCAACCTACCATAGGTTTGTTACCTGCGTGTATGCGGCCTGTGTGCATCATCTCTATTCCCAATGAAGTGCAGTTGATGTGTCTTTCACAGTGAAAGCTCACGTCAAGGGAAGGTTATTTTGAACGCTGAAGATAGCTGCATCATGTCGTTATTGCGTGCTCGAGGCTTGTGACTGCGAGTAACGCAAACAAAGGGACATCAGCTGTATGCCAACCAGGAAAGATTCTTACGGGCTGAAAATTGGACAATATTCTGACCTCGAAGGCCAGCTTCCTGATAATCTCAGGCAACTTCGTGTAGATTGAGCATGTCTAGGGTAATATCCCTCTAATATGCACGTAATCGAGGCTTCTAATATGCATGTTATCGAAGGCGTATTGGAGAACTGATCACTGAAGGAAATGAACTGGCAGGAGAATAAAATTCCCATTTATGAAGGCAAATTTACTTGTCTCTCTTTCTCTTTTGCTAATTATTAACATAGGGGCATGTTAATTTATATTAAAAAGCTGGTATCATTACATTTAAGTGACTTTTTTTTATTTTGGACCCGTGAAATTTGGGTGTGTGTTAGATTCAAGTAAATACAGCATGTTTTTGTTTTCTTTTATTTATTTTCCTTTCCCGGATGGTACCAGAGAAGTGTTGTATGAAGCGGGGTCGGCACAAAATTGCATTGTATACTCAAAGTTTCTATGGGGGTTTGGCCGGGACCAAACTGTTCATCATAAAATGTAGGTCATCACATGAATGGGGGACATATAATCAATGTTCCACTGTACTCCTTCCGCTGCTTCCGAACTCTAATAAGAGTTTTTGCTTAAATTTCAGAGGATGATTACAAGGAGGAAGAAAAAGAGGAAACTGAGGACACAGCAGACTTTTTGGGCGAGCTGTTCCGGAAAGTGAAAAAGCAGGAAAATACACAAGAAGAGAAACGTTCTTGGGATGGTGTGGAGAGCACCCGCTGTACGTTCACAGAGACTGATGCCCTCATCAAGGATGAGGAGGTAATAGCATGTGTGAAATTGCAAAATTATTGCCCTGCATGACATTTTAGTATTTTTTGTGACGCGTTTCAAAAAGTGTATTACACTAAATGGAATTTGAAACTACCGTATTTATTCGAATATAGGTCGACCTTTTTTTCCCAAAAATGTTGCCCATAATCAGCTATCGACCTATATTCGTGACCAAAGAATCTCGACCTATATTCGCGATCAAAGCGACCAAAAGCACCGCACCTATGGCGTTCAACTGCCGCGCCTGCTGTTCTTCAAGCAGTTCCTGCTACATACGCACATTATATACCATAAAATCTGGTATAAAAACCGTACCCATTCGCCTTTTCCGACTAAGTAACTAAGAAAAAAAAGTTATTTGTGCAATAGCTGCACACCGCCTTTTCAAAGCCCCCGCGAAATGCAGCCGCTCCGCCATGTTTGCGCTGGAACCCGTGATTTCCCTAGGTAGGCCGTGAAGTCCCTAGCCCCCTAGCCGTGCTGCCTGCCGACGCGCAGCCGCACTGGCACTGGCCTAAGGCCTCACTCTTTGTTCGTTGTTTGATCTGACGTGACGGTTCGCATTTGCAAATGCGCGGTTGCGACGGTGTCACGTCGGTAGAGCTACACAGCTGACTTCAAGCGTCAAGTGATACTTTTTGCCGAGAATTCCAGCAATTGTGCCGCTCAGCGTGAGTTCGACGTAAAAGTTGATTAGGGGTTGGCGGAAGCAGCGGGACCAACTGTTCGCGTGCAATGGATAGCGTCGTGCTTTTCGCGGCCCAGCAACTGGCAGGCATGACGCTCTTGAAAAAGAACTGAGGCTCCGGGCGTCAAGGAGGCCCTGCAGAAGGCCAACAGACCTGGTCGTCATACCGCTAGGTATGACATCCCGGCTACATTAAGGACCGGGTGGCGAAGAGTTACAAAGAGTGGCTTGAAGGAGGATGCTGCAATGACACCGACGGGACGCCACGAGAAGGGCTTCCCTCAATGAAGTTGCGACGTGGGTGAAGGACGCGCGGAAAGACTTGCCAGCGGAAATTATCGTGACTGGCTTTAAAAAGTGCTGCATTTCCAACGCAATCGATGGCAGCGAAGTCGACGTCATTTGGGATGCCAAGGATGCCTGCGAAGAATCCGACAACCTTCCTTGCACATCTGACGAACATGACACTCCCAGCAGTGACTGGGGCGCTAAGTTAATTGTAAATAAAGGTGTGCTATGTTTCAATTTTCCTGTTTCTAAAAAAAAACATGGGTCAACCTATTTTCGAATATTTTTTTTTTATTTCTCGTAGAGCGCTATAAGTAGGGGTCGACCTATATTCGTGCCCGACCTATTTTCGAATAAATACGGTAAACATGTTCGACAGAAATCTGTCTGCGACCATTGGAAAAAAATCGGGAAACTTGCACACTAAATGCTGGCCTAATGCAGCAAGAAAATGTTTCATGATGCTGGCGTCTGTTACGACAGCCATTCTAATAGCGAAGTCGGCACGCTTTCATTCGGAGTCTTCTGCTCGCTGTTGCTAGGGGGTCATGTAACTTTGGAAAAAGGTCCATTAGCAACAGATTCTAGCAGCAAAAGTAGCTTTCTGCAAGACTGCAAATTATGAAATCAAGAGTAGCATTTTTGATAAGGCACCATCATGTTTGAATAAGACTCCTGTTGATGAAAAGTAGAACAACAAGGTAGTACCTAGATTTTACTGTATAAAGGACCATGACTATTTCCCCTTCTGCAAGGGTCTCCTATCAGAAAAGAGATTCATTGTTAGGTGTCAGACCCACTTGAGTGCCTTCCCAGTAGATGTTTTTCTTATCCAAATGCCTTTCAAATGTCCCCTTGTCAGGGGTCTTAGTCCACTGCAGATAGCTTTTTCTGTGCCTAGAGGCTTTGTTGGGTCAGTGTTCCTTGGCAAAATTTTTTTCAAATATTCACAAGGGCTGAATGTGTTTACTTCGGTGCACTTCATGCTAGATTATGGACCTGATAAAAGACTGTTTTGTGACCGGAAAATGGGGTGAAGAAGAGGATGCCCAGGCATTGTTGGAAAAAGATGGTGAGCACTGTTTTCATGCATAATTTTTTTGTAAGCATCCCATAGGCTTAATATAGGATGTTGTCAAAAAAACGGTGAGGTAGTACACTATCAAGAGTTCAAAGCAATGTTGTAGGTTGTCGAGTGTAGTGTAAGGCAAACTTTTATGAGGGTGGTATTACAGCTTCATTAACGCAACAGCGTTAAAGAACCCGTGTCGCAGAAGATCTGGTGTCAGTGGTGGTGGCATTGTCCATGAACGAAAAATTGCAATGTTGCAAAGAATAAAAATCAGAGTTCAAGCCAGTATTCGAGCATTTTGCATGGTAGTCAAGTGTTGTACCACATAGCCACGCCACTGCTGGAAACTGCTTAGGAAAAAGGCCCTTACAGTCGTCACGTTGTACGAGGAGTTTAAAGGGATACTGAACAAAAATTTGGAAAAGCTTCGAAAACACTTACATTCGACTCGGACGACACGACTGTTCCTATAAACAGCGTTTATTTCACATAATTTCAAGCAGTTGGCCGTATTTTTAGTGGATTGTGAGAGCACGGCGGCTGCACGCCAGTGCGCTTGTCGACGGCTGGACGTCGAATGCTCCAGCAAGAAGGGGGCAACCGGCACGCTCTCTCCTTCCCTGCCCTGCCACTTCCCTGTCTCCACCTCTCCTCTCAAGAACCGAGGGTGGCTGGTGTGTCGCTGAGCCTTGTCCCCTTTTCCCCACATGGGAGACAAAATAGCGCTTCTTCCTCAAAAACCACTACAACTACCGAGCGTGTCGCGAGTGCGCAAAGATGCAAGGTGCGAGTGACAATGGATCGACGAGCGGTGATTGCGACTCCGAGTTTGACAGGCCTCCAAAACCGGTGCGCCAAATACAACCATGTGCGTGTGACCCTTCTGCTTTGTCAAGCGACAGCAAAGACGACGAGCCAGACAAGCCGCCATCGCCCAACTTGGGTCGGCAGCCGGGACCAGCTATTTATACAGTGACTCACAGTCACTTTCCTCGAAGTGTTCGGAGCACAAAAAGTCACGCTTTGAAGGCACCCACGTTGGCTGCGATCGGCACGCAGCGTGAATCCATATCCTTCGAAGCTTCGGCTCTGTTGGAAAGGTATGACAGGGCTTGTCTCTCTCGACGCTGCTTTTCTCACACCCTAGCGCAGAACAGCATTGAGGCATTCTGCGTTGTGCCAGGTGTTTCACCGTTCACTTTACGTAGCAGCACACAACACGAACGGCAAATTCGTAGACGTGGGCGCAAGCTCCGCTTGAGAAAACAGATATACGGCCGAGAGCGCGGCAATGGCGTCGTTGGCTGCAGGTTGAGAACACGCATGGAGAACACCTTCCCGACCTTCCTACGTGAGAACACGTTTTGAGAGAGACGCACGCCAGCGGGTGGCGGCTTGCGATGTCGATTGATAAGCGATTTTGCAGCGAGCACGATTGTCGAATCAGTATCCGGCGGGTTTCGCGTCACTTCCTCTCTAGTTCGCGGCGCGGCCACTAGACGCGCCAATTTGCGAAAAATGCATTAAATTCATTATTTTCTGCTGGTCTCTGGCTGAAATAAAGGTTGTTTCAACAAATTTCAGCGCCCAATCTTTCAATTGGGCCATTTATCTCGGAGGCGAAAATTTTGTTCAGTATCTTTAAGGGGGGACACGGGTCTTAAAGCTCTCTTTAGTTGTTTTTGAACCAAATTTGATACAAGTTGGCATGCTTATTTACTTTCTTCTCCCGATTCTAAAGATGCAGTAATTTTTTTCCTCTAAGTTCATTATTTCATTATATAATTAAGAAAACAGTATTTTTTTGTTCTTACTGCAGAAGACAAGTAACCACCTCACAAAAATATGCAAATGATATGTGCATCAATAGCAGAAAGCACAAGGCTCACAACAAAGGAAGCACTTTTATAATTGCGTCATTATTTCTCTCTTTATAGTACATTAAACTCTATTGTTTTGAACATGGCCATGCAGTGGTCACACAAAAAGCAACTTTTAAAAACTTAAAACCAAAATAATTAAAATATGCTTGCTATGTTGTGTACTTCAAAACCTTATGGTGTTTTTCACTGGTCGATCCAGAGCAAAATTTCTTGCTCTGTGGTGGCAAATTCCTATTTCACTGGTCGATCTGGAGCGGGTTTGCGTGTTCCACTGGTCGTTTCAGAGAAACTTGCTCCGCCGCCAAGTTGCAGGTTCAGATGGAAATAGGATGAGCAGCATACCTCACTTACGTCATCCTGCCAGCAACCTTGGACACGGTTTTCAGCGGCGACCAATGTTACCATGGAAATGTACGGAAAGGAAGCAGGAATAGTTTCCGGAACCGGTTAACATGACGTGTGCATAAATAACTTTCAGTGTAATCTCACGCGGAGCATTCCCATGTCCCACTGGTAGATTTGGCTTGGTGCAAACCGAGTGCTCATTCCAGGATTTTGGCAGCCGCTCCTGATGTTCCAGTGGAAAATGCCATTTGCTTCATGCTGCAAAAATAATTGTTCTTCTCTCTGTGATAGCCACTGATACATTGCAGTAAATGTCTTGCTGAGTGTGCAAAATTAGTATTTTGAGAAAACTCAAGAAAACAAACAAATGTGACATTCCATTGTGAAGAGTCGCAAATGTGTGTGCACATGCACACTTGCAAAATATCACTTCGCTACAATTAGACACTCAAGGCAGTGGAATGTAAGCATGGCATCATTGACTATGTTGTTTTAGCATCATCACAACGAAAAAATGAGGTGCCCTATACGTTTTTAAATTGTTACAGCTGAAATATTAACCTAAGAGACAGGAAACTTAGCAGATAAGGAGAGTAATAGTAGATGCGGTTTCTGGAAATGGGCTATTTTCCAAAAATAGATTTTTTTGGTCTAAAGACCTATTAAAACTTAAAAGGCATCATTTTCGTTAAAGTTTGTACTTGAGAGCTGGGACACACGGTATAAGCCCACAGCCTGCTGTGCTGTCTGTATCTCTCTCTCTCTTTTCACTTTGCTCTTGTTCTTGTCACTTTTCTTACAGGTTTCACATTAATAACCAAAATAATCAAGATTTGTCTTCCCAACACAGCATTTACCACAGTCTCAGAATTGTTTGGGAACCTCATTAATACTCAACTCGAAAGTGGTCTCATTGCTTTGTTAGACTATATTGTTCCCTAACGGTGTTTTCTTGTCACCAAGACCTATAAACATGATGCATTGATGTTCTGTTAAAAACTTATTTGTGGCATTTATTTCTCTAGAGGAACTCTATGGTGACTTTGAAGATCTTGAAGCAAAAGAAAAGGAAGGCCAAGAACAAGTGGAGACTGCAACCATGGAGCAGAGTGGTGAGATATATATTCAGTGTACACATTTTGCTTAAGTGGGAGTTTGCCTATCATGTTCAGCCCGCCTTGCATGCCGCTACAATGAATTCTTCTGTGCTAGTAATATAAGGCAGCTTTTTATAGAATATTGTTAGTGGATCTCGCACATACAGGCTACACTCGGAGCAACCTGGCAGTTGCTCGCATTCCTTTTAGGTTTAACTAGTTGGTGCACCTTTACAAATTTTATTTTTGTTTTGAAGGGTGTAATTTCCACCTTAAAATCATTGTTATTGGTTTTACTCAGTAGAGCAAACACTTGCAGCCTGATAATTTCATAAGCTTTGTTTCTTTTTTAAATTGCTATATTATTGCACAAATTTGCTTCTACCTTAAATTTAGTGTTTTAGTAAGCTTACTAAGAATTTTCAAAAATTATCAGTTCAATAACTGGTCATGAACGTACAGGCCACCTGTGAATAAAAATAAACTTATATTCTGTCTTTTTCTAATAGAAAAGAAATGATAACGAAAGCTTGCGAACAGCTAGATGATATGCTGCTTTCACCTGAAAGCTGTAAATTTTTTAGGCTGTTGTAAATTGTTAGAAAGAAAGATACATGAGTGATATTCTACTAGTGGCATCAGCAAATTTATAGTATTAGATTTGAATGTGGCGCACGTGGAATAGAATTTGCTGTAAGTTGCAGTGCTAATGTTGTGTCAAACCTTGACACTTTGTATCTGAGTGGACAATAAAAAGTAAATTGTTACATTTTTTTCTTTCATACTGTACTATGCAGGAGAGGAGTCTAGTGGCAGAAGTAAGAAGCTTAGCAGGGAAGAGCGTGATGCGCAGTTAGAGGCCAAGCGACAGGAGCGAAAGCGAAAGCTCAAGGAAGCCTTTGACAGCGAATATGACCATGAAGATGAAAAGACCCACTTTGACGAGCTCAAGAAAGAATTCAGCGAGCAGGCACAGGTATGACGAGTCCAAGGGCTGCCCTAAGTCTTGGCCGTGGCTGCGGTTTTAGCCAGTGGAACTTTTTCTATTTTTTCCTAGTTGCTGTGTGGGTCTCAGAATTATAGCAAAATCTCAGTGGCACATATTTCGCAGGTCACATAAATACAGTCCACACACTTGCTTTGATCTGCCTATATTAATTCTTGTATTTGAAGATTTGGTTATACAGTGAAACCTCGGTGATACGAAGCTCACGGAACCACCAAAAATAATCGTATCATCCGAAATTCGTATCACCAGAAAGCATGGAAAATTAGCAAGAACACTAGCGTACATTTTCATTTGTTGTTTTTCAGGGCCGCTGCCATGTCAGGAAGAACCCTGAATGATTGTCAGTTAAGTTTTTAGATATCGTCAATCATACCAGTACTCGTAAATATACGGCCCGTAGGAGCGTATTTAATGAATGAACCAGGTGCGCTGTGACCCGCGACAGCAGTAGCCCCTTCCAAATTTTAGTATGCTTTTTTGCATGAGACCGGAGTACTACAGTGAAAGTAACGAAAGAAGTGCTTTGACGCGATGTATCAAGGCCACAAAATTGCAGAACAATGGTCCTGTGTTGTGATATTGTTATCGCGGAGGTGTTGGGTATGTTTTCTGGGAGATTTACGGCCGTGCCCGCACCATTGCGACCTCAACGGCCGTGCATGTTGACGTTGTGAGGACTGACTCCTTCGCCAAGACCGACTTCACCTTCTTTCAGTCCTTGTCCACCTTTCACAGGATTAGAATAACAGAGAGCTGAGCTAGTTGGTAAGTATTCATTCTAAAAAGACAGGGCGTGCAAACAAGGACACAAGAAAGAAGTCAGGACACCACAAACGCCGACTAACAACTGAAGAGATGCACAACGGCTGAAAAGGAAAGAAGGCACGAAAACTTATCTGCGCATGCCCATGCAACAGGCGAACCTATCAATCCGGCACGCGTGGCGGTCTACGTTGAAGATAACTGTTAAGGCATTTGATTTCATCTTTATGCAAGTTAATTGACGGTTGGCTCACGCATGCGCTACCACTATTCTCGATATGCCATGCTTCAATCATCAGGCGCGTTTCTTCATTTCTATGACGGTACAACACTGCACATTCATCGAATTTTGGCGTGCACTTGATCTCGACAACGTAAAGATAGATTAGAAGGTGAGCCTCCTGTTAGCGATCTCTTATGTTCCAACAATCTCTGGTTAATGCATCGGCCCGTTTGTCCTACGTAGAAGCGACCGCAGCTGAAAGGGACCTTATATACACCACACTCGTACGGCAATCAGTGAATTTGTTGGTGTGTTTTACGAAACAAATATCGGTCCGCTTCTTGTCTTTTACTCGCTCATTCTTCCTCTGCACAGCGGCACAAATCTTACCTAGCTTATTGGCACCCATGGAAACAACATTAACGCCGTATCTACTTCCTACTTTGTGAGACACGCAATGAATGTACGGTATACCTACGACACCTTTCTTCCTATCGTTTTCTGCGACCATGCTCGGACTTAACACAATAGACTTCTTTAAACGTTCAGCGACCCTGGCCACTGCATCACGAGGATACCCTACATCTAAAAGACGTGTAACCTGTGCGTTAAAGCTATCACTCATTTTGTGCTCACACGACTTGGTGAGGGCTGATTTAAGGCAAGACATGGCGATACCGTTTTTTACAACCTTCGAGTGCTTCGATGAAAAATTTAACAGCGGTTTCGAAGATCTAGGAGAATACTGCCAGCACACGTGGTTCTTCTGGAACGTTATATGTGCGTCTCTTCAGTTGTTAGTCGGCGTTTGTGGTGTCCTGACTTCTTTCTTGTGTCTTTGTTTGCACGCCCTGTCTTTTTAGAATTTCACAGGATGTCTGTTGCACGAGGCAGGTACGTGTAAACACAGTACAATGACAGTAGCCGGCGTCGACGCGTTAGAGAAAAAAAGCATGGCGCTAATGCCCTCTGTAATCTAAACGCGAATGCACACGGAGGCACATAAGAGCCTCAAAGATTCGCGCACACAATCTTGGAGACCGTGACGCGTCTCTGAAGGTTTAGTCTGACCGTAAGAAAAGTGTTTTTCTTACACCGTGATTCTGACGATTTGGTGGTGCGGCGCGCATGCCCATACTTGCGTTCCCGCGCTCGCGCCTCCTTGGCGCGTCTTCCACGACAACGCGGACAGCACCGCTTCGTACCTGGGCGGTAGCGTACGTTCGTATCAAACGTCGCTGGGTGAAAATCGGTTCGCAACAACCGTACTCCATTACATTGCCGGCCAATGGGCCTTGGCCGGGACCAACGAAAAATTCGTATCACCCCGAAATTCGTATGAGCTGTGATCGTATCAACGAGGTTTCACTGTAATAGCCTATCGGCTGTAGTGGACAAAAATTCGGCAAAGTTTATCTAGACTGGGGCCTTGAGGAACCCTAACAGCTGTTCCAGAGTGCTATTGATCTGCCCCGCCCCCTCTCTCCACCGATATGCTGTGACATATGCAAAGGATGGGGTGGTGGGGGCTCTTTACAACGCTTTTAAGTCTGCCTTACCATGTGCCATCGCTCCTGCATTTGCATGTTATTTCTCATCTTGAAGGCCATTGCTATTGACGAGGCACTCGCAATAGTACATAAATCAGACAAGCAATCTTTTTTTTTCCCGTTCCATAAAGCGCATTCTGATCGTATAGCTACCACTTTAGGCACCGTACATGGTAAGCAGTGTCTTCGTGCAATTGAAGTGTCGAGCATACAAAATCGTACATTCCAATTGCATGGTGGAATGGCCTTCAATATACTGTATTTACTTGCATAGTGATTGCATCCCTGGATTCTGCCAACTTTTTTTTTTTTTTACCCCATAAAATGATCGCACCTCAATTTGCCATTATGGTAACAGCAGTGACGACGCAGTGTGTTTGTCATTTTGCAAGGTGGCCACCACGCCGTGTGCTTTGGCCTTGTTTTGTGCAATTTCGGCATGACTGCAAGTATATACACATTTGACATTTGGGGAGATGGGTTTGCATGAGGCTTACCATAAGAGTGCAGTCAGGATGCGATACAAAACTGCACGACGTGTTCCATCTGTTTCAGTCCGACATGATCACTGGCTCAGAGTCTTGCGATAAGTGCCTCCCTTCAATCACGATATGATCAGATAAGTGGTATGATCAAAAGTTGCACTTTGCTCTTCGTAAGCGATTCTGGTTTTAAATTTACTGCTGTTTGCAATCACAAAGTTATTAAACATAAAAAGGGTGGACCACCAAAGTTTTCAAAGCACACCCTAAGGCAAGCACTCTCCCAGTAGCATCGGGGTTCAAATTGCCGTAGCAACAGCCAACCAGAGGTCTGCATTCATTGCAAATTTCATCAGACCGCCTTTTATATTTCTTTGTTTTGACCCATTTTACTACAAAGGCATTGTATGCAAGAAGGTTGAAAATGGAAAAAGGAAACTGATGTTGGTAAAGACAGTTCACAAGGCAAAGAGAAGAAACACTCACAAGTGGTGACTATGAGCTTTATGCTTTCAAACCATGCCTTTGAACCTAACTTGGGGCTTTTGAATCATATCAAGATGGCAGCTCTGGGTGGGTAGGAAATAGAGTTACTCTATCCAAATTTGTGTGGTGAAGCCATCCCTTGTTCAGGGGGCTGCATTCAAGGCTGGCCTCTCATCACATGTATTCATGGCTACCTTTGGAACGCTCATCTGCTCAAAATATTTTGCAAAAAAAGTTACGTTAATGCACGCTTAATTTATACAAACAGATTTTTTGCATTCAAATACGAAAGTTTGAAAGTGACACCAAGGTTCAGCACTGATTTGAATGCGTCTGAAAAGATGCTTCAGCGATGACAACTGTGCTAGCGGTGTTGGAACCTGAGCTGCCGCAACAACCACAACCACCCCCCTCCCACGCCCCCCGTTCTTTGGCAAATGGGAAACCCATGGGGGAAACCTGCACTTCGGTGTCGCCGCTAGAACGTTGCACCATGCACAGCTATGAAGCCACGACATATTGTAGCACTTCTTGTGCCACTGAATAGAAAACTGATTTTTGAACTGTGCATACGAAACTCAGAAAAGGCCAAACGTAATCGTACCAAGTGAAGCGGCGATAGACTCGTGAAACCACAGCTATTGAATAAAAGGCATGGCTGTACGAACAAAATAACGAGAACAGAAAACGCCGAGCTGCTCATAGCCGAGGAGAAGTCGTGCTTCACCGCTACAGACGGAGGCTGAACAATGACGTAGCAGAAGCACGTGATAAACCCACAGATGTGTCCTTGGCTAGTCGCTTGGAATGCTCCTGCGTGACAAGCCATGGCTGCGACTGGCGCTCACTGACACTCCTAAGTTTCAATCCACATATATACCATATAAAGTGGACGGGGAGATGACCGCCGCCGTAGCTCAGTGGTAGAGCATCGGACGCATTATTCGAAGGTCGCAGGTTCGGTCCCTGCCGGCGGCAGGTTATCTTTTCGTCCACTTTACTTTCTTCACATTTATATTCTAATTACTACAAATAACACCCCCTATACTTTCCTTGGCATTGCTGTCTGTTAGTTCTCATTAATATTGTGTCTAACAAAGAAAAAACGAGCCCTTAAGAGTAAACTTCTTTCCTTCATTCATAGCGAGGGTCTCGTTCTGGCAGACATGATGCCTTTAGGTAGTATGCGAGGGATTATTGGTCAGCTGCCTGCTCGTAAATAGATCACGTGCTACGTGACGCCAAAAAGGCAGAAAAAAGAGTGTTCCACACTCGCCGCCATGGCTGCGACTGGCGCTCACTGACACTCCTAAGTTTCAATCCACATATATACCATATAAAGTGGACGGGGAGATGACCGCCGCCGTAGCTCAGTGGTAGAGCATCGGACGCGTTATTCGAAGGTCGCAGGTTCGGTCCCTGCCGGCGGCAGGTTATCTTTTCGTCCACTTTACTTTCTTCACATTTATATTCTAATTACTACAAATAACACCCCCTATACTTTCCTTGGCATTGCTGATGTTAGTTCTCATTAATATTGTGTCTAACAAAGAAAAAACGAGCCCTTAAGAGTAAACTTCTTTCCTTCAGGCCAAGAAACTAGCAATAGACAAGTTGGCTTCCCTGCGGTAATTTGGAGTTGTGCGTGACAGCGCTTGGCGAATGGCGATGGAATGGCATGTGGTAAACAAAATCGCAACTCTTGCTCCTAAAGGAACCATATACAGTAACTTTCGCAGGAAAGACACCTCCATAAACTTCAGTGCAGAGTCTGGGTAAATTTTTTCAGAAGAGAAATGCAATCATTATGCAAGTAAATGCAGTAGTGGTCACAAGGCTAAGTCTAAATGCTCGTGTAGTCTGCAGCCGGCATGAAAACACACCTTCTGCTCACGTCGAAGCACTCATTGCATGCTTTGATTACAATACCGATGTGGTGCAGGGGCAAACCAGCATGTACAGAAACTGCACCATGGGAACAGCAGCGTGCCATGAGCCACAGCTAACGCGCGAGCGGTGTGTTTGTTTTAAAATGCCATTTAAACAGCACATAACGTCATCTGTCACCAACAAGAGTACTCAGGCACATTAATTTTATAAAAGCTCTCTGCGTGTGTGAGCAGCACAAGTCCACAAATTTACAAATTACAAGGTTAATATTACAAAAACGTGCCTTTAACATTGCTGCGTGGGTCTCTTGCTGCTCACCGACTCCCAATGTGCAGATGCAGCGTGCAGGGTCTTCATTAAATAAAAAATGCAATGCGAATTTCCTTCTCTACATCAGTAAATTCTATGTTAAACTGTTAATGCTCTGAGGGTAAATTTCTTTGCCATTTGCAACTCCACAGAGTCTATTCTTTGACTGCAGATTTGAAATCTTCAGAGCAACCCATTTTAAAAATGTTTTACTTGAATTTTTTGTGAGTGACCATAAAGTGACATAGAAATATTTTCATGGGTATAGGTGCACTGTTTATTCATAAATAGTGCAAGGAAAAGTGAAAAACAAGTTATATTTATAATAAAAAAGAGTGTGCATTGGAACAAGTATGTTTCACAGGCTCAGAAAAATGTGGAAATCAGAGTAAATTCACCTTTCTCCCAGTGATAAGTGTTGCATCACACATGCTTCTGAGAAGTTCCTTCTCAGTGGGATACAATGTTTGAACCGGTTAGCGATTCCTTGTCTCACCAGCGCACATCCGATTAATCAGACTTTTCCATTTGGGCAGTTGTCTGAATCGAAGGAATCGCCACTTGATTCACTCGCTGCAGAAAAACCAATGAGCATGCCCATGGTGTATTAAATAAGCTGAGATAAATGGGTAATAAATCACTTAATATCAAGTGGTTGCCCTTTGAGAGACTACAAGCCCGATGTCATACATTTTTGCGAGCACAACAAGCATAAATTGCCTGTGAGACAAAATCGAGCTCACTGTCAGATACCCGCATGAATGTGCAAGCGAAAGTTGATGCGCCGCCCCAGGTCAATGTTAGAATCGAAAGTGAAGGTCAGCAGTGTAAGAAAAAAAGTTTCGTGCATCCGCACAGGGTGATGCCATTCGCTGGGCCACACAAAAAAAGTTAAAACATTAGTGCATTTTTCAAACATACAGACAGCGGTGTAAATATACGACACTGGCTGTTTACGAATTGTTTGTGGTGCTGTATATTTATGCCATTGGCCCTCGGATGTTTAATGGGGGTAAAATGGGATCAGGTCGCATTCATTCTGGCCACTTGCGGAGCCCTAAGCCGCCCTTCGCAGAACCCTTAAGGTTCCACAAGGCGCATCTCTTCTAGCGAGCACAGCTGAGTGCAGAGGCTGCATGAGTTGAGATAACTGGTAGATTTCAGCTTCAGAAAAGCCTGCCATCACTGCTCGTTGCACATGACAGGAGCGCAAGTGGCCTGTATATTCAATCTTAAGTATAATAGGTAAAGCCCCGCATCGTGTACGCACAAAGTGAGTCCTATTTACCAAAAAAGAATGACATTATGCTAGGTGGTGTTGCATGGTCTGAAGTGAATGACAGCACCTTCTAGGTGCTTCTTAGGCACATGCACGTTTCACAAAAAGGGTTCCTTGTGTCAGCATGGCTTCTGTATCCCTAAGCAAAAGGGAAATGATGTACTTAGAACATGCATCTTAGGTGTATCTTGTGATTAAAGAAGTTTATAATCCTGATTGAAAAGATGCTTTCGCCATCTTTGTTTAGATTTGGTTGTGTGGTCTATTGCATGCTGGGTAGGCTGTTCCTGTTTCTGTGTATTGCCTTGGGGCAGTAAAGAAAATCGTTAGTTGGTGCTCCTGTTGTCGTTCTTGCTTTGTCCATGTCTTATGCACTATCATTCACTTCAGGCTATACTTATCAGTTGAATGAGCATGCACAATCCACCGCCAGAAGGAAAAGGGAATGTGCTTTGGCCACCCTGCTATATTAGTAACAGCAGCTTTGTTGTGCTCCTTTCTTTGTTCATGAACAAAGTTAGTATATAACAATCCAATTTTCATGGATTGTTAGAAGTCAGTTTGACTGTATATTTCAGTGGCAGTATCTTCGCATTCACATTAGTTTTATACTAGTACAAGTGAGCTACCTAAGCCCACTAACAAGCTGTCTGATGAACTACATAACCAACATTTCACCTGGCTTGCATTGTAGCTGAACCAGAAAGAATTTGAAGACCTTGAGGATGAGCGAAGGGTCCAGTTTGAGGGCTTCCGTGCGGGCCTATACCTTCGTGTGGAGCTGCTGCGGATGCCGTGTGAACTGGTGGAGCACTTTAATGCCTCGTACCCCATGATCCTCGGTGGCCTGAGTGTTGGAGAGGGCCGTACAGGCTACTGCCAGGTACTGCGTTCCTTTCTACTTTGGTCTCTTTCCCTCTGCCCATTTAGATATTGAAGAGTTCTTTTTTTTTTTTCATTTTTTTTTTCTAGCATTATGATCTGTTAAGTCATTATGGTATTGTGAACTTTAATATGTACATTCATGGACAAATGAAACACAAACAAGAAACTACAAAGTAGGATAGCTTTTGTATCTCAGGTCACTAATTACCATAAAAACCCATGTATAATACAAGGTGTAATTTGTGGATAGTAAAAACAAAAAAATGATTTATTTGCATTACAGTTCGCATTCAGCCACCATCCATTTCACTGGCACTGTCTTCTGGAAGTCCCTTGTCGGAGATCCCTTCCCACAGAAAGTCATCTTCAGCACCCTCAAGTGCATATGAAGCGCTGCATTTCTTATAAGACCAACTGACAAGCTCCTCGAGGACGCTGGCCCAAGTGTTTGTGATCCAGTTATACTGCACTGATAGAGAGACCCGTTTTAACAGACCATTATCTGTTACTTCCACGTCTCGCAACCTCATCCACTCGAAGTAGCAGCGCTTGATCCATTCTTTAAAAAGCTTGTTAATGCAAACATCAGCAGTTGTAACTGTGATGTCATCCCTCCAAAAGGAACAATGAGTTTGGTGTGTGATTCATCAAAAAGCGTCAAACACAAGTAGTGATGGTATTGCCCATATTCGACGTTGATCTCCATTCAGTTCGATGAACGTGCATGGTCAAAACCCATCACATGCACATCACATAAACAATAGCGCTTCGGTTGAAAATCGCATGAAAGAGATGTCATAACTTGAGTTATGGTGCTCTTGTTGATGGTGACCGCATTTTATATCTCCTGACACCGCACACTCATTTCCAAAAATTGAGCAAGCTCTGGTATGGCATCCCAAATTTCGGTAGCCACTCTGCATTGGTTCAACAGAAGTGTTGTATGTCAGCTTTCGTATAGAACACCCACATCATTTTATGCAGTTGGTAGCGGTGGGGCAGATAACTGCACGCAACTAAGTTTGTGCACTTAAAAACATGCTGCAGCAGTGCACTCACTGAAAAAATTTTAGTTGCAGTAAAAGTGCCGTTGCAGTAAAAGTGCCTGTTGGCTCCGAATGCTCTTGCTGGGTATTTATCCTTTTCTTCCGTGACTTTAGGGTAGCTTCTTTTAACTTCAGAATCATGGAAAGCGAGCTCAGTGATAACTCTTTTACAAGAAGTGACATCCATTTTATCGCTGATCTAGATCGCTTGCAAGATTAGAGACAGATCATTGCATTTATTACGGTAGGCTCTCAAGGATTCAAACTCGAGGGGACCCCAGGATTTTGTTTGAATTATCAGAAGGTCTCATAAATATGACTCGGGGCAGCATATCAACTTGTGTTGTAATGAAACATTTACATTTGCATACCTGCCAACCTGGGGACCTTGAAATTCAAGAGATTCCTGAAGTGCGACACCACAGAAGAAAACTGGTGCACGTAATTATTTGTTTCTCAGGCTGCAGCAATATCATAGACAGCTGTGAATGATTTCCATTAAGGTTTTAACAGCGGAGCTGTTTAAGCTTGAGGTTGTGTCACGTAGCGTTCACAAAAACTATATGGCAACTCGCGTTGCCTAGCACCTGGCATAGCTGCGCCTAGTGTGTGCAACGCAATAAGTCGGCTGGCACGCGCTCTCTTCGCCCTCTTCTTCATCTGAGGATTGACTATGAATAGACAATTTGCTCTTGGCGACGTACACCCATCGGCAAAATAAGTCTGGACGTGCGAGCGACGACCGCAATCAGATAAAACTGCATCGCCGCACCATCTGACGTGGAAAGTGCGTGTGCGCGTCCTTTCAATCTCACAGCCATATCTTTTTACTCGCTTGCAGCGGACCAGCGATTACATGTAGCGTTTTGCGCTAGGCGTCGCTTTCTTTCTTCAATCCATGACACGCTCAATTCGACGAGGACACGGTGAAGTGTACGCGGCTCGCTATGCCCTGATTAAAGAGATAGCATATCTTGTCTCAGTGGCAAACCGGTGCCACACACATTACTTCTCTTCTCTGCATGTTCATTTTAGTTGAATCGTACCATGTGATACTGAAACACGAACGAGGGCACCGAAAATGAAAAGGCGTTGAGTCGAAATAATGCTTCAGTTTATTAACATAATATAACAAGAGGCAGGCAGATCACTTTGCACATGCAACAAAATAGGCAAATGGAGTAGGAAAAAAAAGAAAAAAATGCTTGCTGTAATCGGCGAGGTCATGGGTTGGCCTTGAACAAAAAAGGAAAGCAACTGAGGGCGAGCGAAAAATAGCAACGGCGATACTTATCACCTATGCTGTATTGAGTTGTCATTAAAAACAGTGAAACCGTTGCATCACGTGGTCACACTCAGACACTGATCGGCAAGTTTTCGGACAGGATACCAAACGATGCATATCTTCGGAACTATTTGCTGTGATCACGCTTCAGAGCTTGCGATATACTCTATAGAGAGCGTGTAAATCACAACGTGTTCCGCGTGGCTGCAGAACTTTATAAAAACACCTGGCAGCAGTGATGAACTCAAAAAAGCTGAGTGAGAACTCAAAAGAACATAGCGTATTCATCAATAAGTAGAAGTTCCCTGCTTCTCTGTACTCTAAGTGTGAGCTCTTCGAGCCACAATAAAACGAGCAGGATGCTTGAGCTTCGCCTCCACGAGTAGAACACAATAACCTGATCAGCCTAGTTAGCATCACCTTCTCCATAATTAGCCTCAACGTGCCGTGGGGAAAAGAAAGCCTGTGCGCGTAACATTGAACACATTTTCGCCACGCAGAACGCGTCAATTTTTCGTGCACTACCAACGACGCTTGCATAGACACCAACACCGGAATTTCTACGAAAGGAGCTTTTAACACCAGCGCGTTAAACGAAAAGTTCGGCTGCTCTGTGTTGTCTGTGGAGCGAGCCGCGTACACTTCACCGCCACCATGCCCCCGTCGAACTGAACGCATCACGGATTGAAGAAAGAAAGCGACGCCTAGCGCAAAACGCTACATGTAATCACCTGGTCCGCTGCAAGCGAGTTAAAGGATATGGCTGCAAAATTGAAAGAACGCGCATGCGCACTCTCCACTTGAGATGGCGCAGCGATGCAGTTTTATCCGATTTCGGTCGTCGTTCGCACGTCCCGACTTATTTTGCCGACGGGTGTACATTCGAGAAATGAGGATAGTTATAGTACATTTTCCGGCATCGTCTAGTAATTTGGTGGATAATAAGGCCTGTGACCAGCACACCCATTGAGGTTGGCACGATGGATGTGCAATGTAGGTGTTTCTTCAATGCATGTACCTTCTGAACAAAAACGAAATATAAGCACAGAACAGATAAACGGAAGAGAAAGGAGAGAAACAGACAGGAACGGAGAGAGAGAGAGATATAAAGAAAGGGAAGAAAGAAAAAGACAGAAAGAAAGAGATAGAAAGAAACAAAAGAAAAACAGAAATAAAACGAAAGAGAGAACGAAAGAAAGAGAAGAAAAAAAAAAGGAAGGCCATCCAGCTCCGCTGTTCCTTCAGGCCTGGCAACACTAGTGCGAAGTTGCCTGAATTTTTTAAGTGTTAGCGATCATTCTGCTACTTGTTATATGGAGCATGCACACGTGTCTAATAATGGGACAAAATGTCCTTTGACAGCTGGTAGCCCCTTCCCAATCTTAGTGCGCTTTTCCACAAGACACCTGTGTACTGCGGCAAAAGTGACTTACGCACCCTGAGCATGATCGTCTGTGTTGGTGGTTTGGCTAGTTTGGCCACTTTGTAGGGTTTTATTTTAGGCTGTTAATGATATAAGAGCTTTGCTTTCTTCTTTGGGCTGTCTCAGTTTGCATTTCAGCAACAGCCTGCCAGGATGGAAACTTGTATAAAATGCAAGAAATGCAAGTAAGAAGAAAACCGAGCAGAAAACAAGAGTTTACTGCAAGGCATGCGATGTTACGCTATTCTTTACATCGAGGAACTGCTTTGCCGCATGGCACACCCAATTGTTGTGCTTACAGTCAGATTTTTGTTGGGGAAGTCCCATTTAATGGAAATGTTTCAATTTTTCAGAGATGGTGCCTATTAGATAGTGGTACATTTTGTATATCTTATCATTTCTGTTACATTTTTTCTTACTAGATAGAAGTTTGTGTTTACAAACTGTTCAGTTTTATCCCGCAATCTTGAATCTGGCAATTTATATTGCTCGCATAACATACATCTCGTTAATGAAACTTGTATGTGTCAAAAATTCATTCATTCTGCTTTTCGTTTATGTATTGCATAAAATATTAGGCACACTAGTTCCTTCAGCAAAAAAGCTCTAGCGTAACTTCCAAACAACACCTATTTTCCCCACGGTAGGAAAAGAGGTAAATGAAATGACTGCTTCTAACATGATTGGTTTCATACTTGAATCCTGCACTCCTGTTCATCTCTCATTAAAGGGAACTCTTGTTAAACGGAACATACTTTCCTGGACCCTTCAGGTTCCATTTAATGAGAGTCTACTCTGTAATAAAATTGTGAATAAACAAGGTTCATTATATTAATGTTAAAATACTTGCTGTTCTACTGCCATGAAATTATAAAAATGAAATGCTTCATTGTATTGAGAATTTCCTTCTATTGAAGTTAGTTATATCAAGGTTTAACTGATAACATTTTTTAGGTTCGCATGAAGAAGCATCGTTGGTACAAGCGGATCCTCAAGAGCAGTGACCCACTCATTCTCTCACTTGGGTGGCGACGTTTCCAGACCATGCCAGTGTTTTCTACACAGGACCACAATGGTCGTAACCGCTTTCTAAAGTACACACCAAAGCATCTTCACTGCAATGCTACCTTTTGGGGTGAGTTTTTACACTATAGGCTTTCTGGTTCTTTTACGCTGCACTCTGTGAAAAAGTGTAATTTTAAAGGGGTACTGACACTGATTTTCGAAGCTGAGTTTACTCTGTCATACAAATCTCCTGTATACAGAGGCCACTCTGAGCAAGTGTGGAGCTCAGTAAATGCTGATAAGATATAGTTTAGAAGAACTTGTTGCTGGGCGAGTTGGTGCATCTTAATACAAAAGGGATAACTGCGCTACCTGACACACACGTAACAACCATACACACACACAGGCGCAGACTTGCAGCTGAACTTTATTACACACAATTCCTTCTACAGTAGAACCTCGTTAATGCGTACCTGCCGGGAACGCCGCATAACTACGCACTAAACGGTAGTACGCATTAACTACCAAGTAAAAATTTGCATCTCCTCGCATACGCCATCGCCGCCAGCAAAGAAATAAATACAGTGCCACAGCAAATATTGCCGAAAGTACCCACTGCAAAGCTTTTTCTTTCTTTTTCCCAAACTGGAGAAAAGATTCTGGTACTCTCGCACGACCGTCCGATAGTGCCGATAGCGCGCGGTGGCGACGCCAAGGGGCATTTTGGAACTATTATAGGGTCCAGTATACGCAGTGACCAACGTAGCGACAGAACGGACAGTGTCGGCTTTCCGAGATATATGTGTGTGCGCCTGTACCGCGATCTGCTACTAAATGAAAACTGACCCAGTTCCAGTGAAACGCGGTACGGCTGCGTGGAGCCGATCGTCTCCTGGCTAGTTGCGTGCAGCGCGTCGCCTTCTCGGCTCACGGCGTTACTGTCGGGCCGCTTGCTGTACCGCACGTGCGCATTTGTCCGTGGGAGTGTTCTTCGTACCCACTTTGCTCCAGACCGTGCACAGATGCGGCGATGAGCACAGATGAGCTTGTTCGGTTAACGCGGCGATGACGAACTTCCTGCAAGCGATGCGCACTCCGCGACGCTCTAGCGGTCCTGGCAGCGGACGGAAGCGCGTTTGCGTGGTCGCCCAATAAAAGCGTGCAGTATGGTTACAACAGCGCTACGCTTGCTGTACCGTACGCGTGCATTTAGCGTGCTAGCGTCTATGCAAAGAGGTTTCTCGTCGCCCACGACCAGCAACGCTCAACTCCGCAACAGCGAGCTGCTTTCGTTTCTACAAAGCGGCGCTTGAACACGGCCCCGCACAACGAGGCGGCAGCGATCGGCAGCCCAGCGCGTCCAGGTTGTCGCCTATTAAATGCGTGCAGTAGGCTTAAACTAGTGCTGCGCCGCACGCGTACCCGAGCAGATATCTGAAGATACTCATTGTGATAAGGTTGTCGGCGATAAGTCATGCTGGCGCATTCGTCGGTGGCCGCCGCCTCACTTCGTTCTTTCCCGATGCTTACCTGCGAAGGCATCGCCGCAATCGCGCGGAAGTCGGAATCGGTGATAGACCGATCTACGTACTTCTCGAAAAGACTGAAAACCTTTGGCGGCACATTGTGGCGTCGGGAAGTTTAGCGGCGCAGTAAAATTTTATGGCACAAAACGTTATCGCGGTACGCAGGGTACGCACTAACCGGTAGGCATAGGGTGAAGCACTACGGCTTATGCGGTCAGCGAATGCATTAGGCTCTATGAGACTCGGTCGGGGATTCGTCGCAACTACGTTTTAACCGTTAGTACGCTTAAAGCGGGTACGTATTAACGAGGTTCGACTGTATAAGTACACTTTGTGGTGTCGCTGTGCCTATCACCACCGCGGGTTCGAGCACTGGGAGCTTCATGCAGGCAGCCGCGTCCTCGTTCGTCCCGCGCCCGTGTACCGTTCGAACTGCTGCGCACGAGAACTCGGCCCGTCACCGCGAAGGGACGGCGAGCCATCGCACGCAGCGAGGGAGACCCTAGGCGACACTCTCCAAATCAGTGATTTATTACGGGGGATTTTAATACAAGAGAACGATAATTCGTTACAACCAATCGCACGTAAGATAGTTACACAGGACACCAATTAGCTAATACAATTGTTACCAAATGTGGCCGCGAATGGCACACCCACAAAACGAACAAAGAAAGAACCAGGTTTGGAGAGCCGACCTACCCTTCGGCCAGCGCTCCCGCGATCTCGCACCCCAGAGCAGAAGAAAACAGAACAGACATAGCAACACTTAAAAGGAACATACGGTGCACGATCGCGAGGCGCTGCCTCTGGACTTCGAGACCGCGGAGGGTAGCGCGCGCCCGCTGAGGCCGGAGCCCCGACAAAATGACGTAACCGCCGGCCGGCGGCGAAGAACAAAGAACAAAGGATCGCCGCCGGCCGGAGCGGCCAAAACGCGTACGCACCCTTCGAGGTCCCCAAGTGGTCTCTCCCGAACCTGGTCGCGCGCCCGCCGCTTCTAGGCGAGCGCGAGTCATGTCCGAATCCCGCCAAAATTGGGCCAATCGGCCACCGTGTTTAACCTTCGAGGGCGGGGTGGCAGCAAAGTGACGGCGATTTATGGCCAGCTGCCACCCGTCCGGTCGAGAGGAGAGGGACACGAGAACTCTCCAAGGGAAGATGGCGTCGAGCAACTGGTTGCGGACGCCTGAATTCCCACAACTTGTGCCGCATGTGCACACAGCACATGCGCCACAGAATATGCCCTTACAAAAATATTTTTAGACAGTCTATAGAGCGTCTAAAATGGGTTTAGACAGTCTATAGACTGTCTAAATTGATTTTTGTAAGGGTGGTACTACACTTCATCGAGACAGTTGAATAGTATGCAGTACGATGCACCAGGATTGCCGCATGCCATGCATCAGCTGCATGCTGTCGGTCGCTCCGAAGTGTAAGATAGAGCGAGATGAACCCTTTCCTTACAACCACTGCCGAAAAACGCGCTGCTCCATTTTGGCTGCCACTCTCTGTCGCGTGGCGCACAGTTTGCAAAATACGTTCACAAAAACCACCTGCACATCAACCATGTATGTGACCACTGGCAGCATCAGAAGCTTCAGTTCATTGCCTTGGATTCCTCTGCAGTAGCAATGAAACTTTGATACATTGAAATCGCAAATAAACACGCTTCGTTATATTGAGGCAAAAAATACATGGTGTTCTATCAATCTAAATTTATAAAAACGAAAGCACTTCTTTATATAGAAAATTTCATTATATCAGAGTTTTTTATATAAAGCTTTAACTTTATTCCCATTTTATACCCTTGTCACGTGTATATTGATAAATTCCAGGTGCCCTTAGACTTCACCATTCTATAATCAACACACAGATTATGATATGCCTGGAAAAGCCGAGTGGACGCATAATTGATATATTCTGCAGCAGATATGCGATCCTGTGGAACTTGCCATCCCTTGCAGGGTCGGTCTTCTTTGGGTTCAGGACTCCGAGAAAAGCAAGGAATGCAAAAAAGCAGCTTCTGGGCATAATGCTATTGGGGAATTAGGTGAGAAAATAGCTCTCAGATGTTTAATAGACAACTCCACAGTCCGATGTAATAATATCTGGGGTTTAACGTCCCAAAACCACGATATGATTATTAGAGACGCCGTAGTGGAGGGCTCTGGAAATTTCACAGTCCCATGTAGAAGAGAAGTCTTATGCACTGCGTTGCTTCATTGAGACAAAATTTTTTATGGGCCATGTTTTTTCAGCACATGTTTGTTTGCACTAAGATGTGCATCCACACATATTTCTTCGTGTTCTCACAAAACATGTGAAGAGCTCCGCAGCGAATGCACAGCCAGCATAAAACGCTTCATTTCACTGTGCAGCACGACACTAACTTCGACCCCAGGTTTTGTCTTCAAATAAACTGCACACACTTCACAACCACTTGCTAGGAATCTTGTCCATATGAAGTTGGGTCCCTGAAAATACCGTATTTACTCGCATAATTTGCGCACTTTTCTTTCACAAATTTGGAGCTCCGAAGAGAGGGTGCGCAAATTAAACGCTAACACATCCGAAATAATGCGCAATATATAGTCCTAATGTGCGCGGTATATAAATTAAAAAAAGAAAATAAATTATAGCACAAATGAAGGGTGTTGTTTATTTAACTGAATCAGCATGTACTTTAACCAGCCAGATCCGGTTATGCACGGGTCTAGTCAGAATCGAATCGCTGGTTGAGAAGTCCGACTGGGAATCATTGTCACTGCCACTGTCACCGCCCTCCCAAAGCACATCGTCCTCAGTTCCCTCGAGCGTGTTGGACCGCCCCGTCTTGAAGCTCTTCACGACGATGCTGGGAGAAACGAGGTCTCACAGCACGGCGATACCGGTGGACCGAAGCTCTCACACATATTTGAAAAGGTATTCTTCAACGGCAGGAAACTTTCCTTGCTTCAGTCCTCGGAACGCTCTCCTTCCCGGTCTTGTAATAAAAAGCGAACTCTTCTGCTTTATCCAGTACCGAACGTGACTCTCATTCACACTGAAGTGCTTGACGGCGGCACGGTTCCCGTTTCCTTCGGCAAACTCTATAACAGTGAGCTTGAATTTTACCGTATAGTTATTGTAGCCCAGCGCAAGAGAACAGTGAAAACATGACTGGCTGATGGCGAAACCTAAACTTCCGAAATCAACCAAGGCTGCGCTGCAGCGCAGACATGGCATGGACGCATGGCATGGATGCAGCGGCAGTGAGGGGAAAAGTTGGCACGATTGGCCCTCGCATGCCTCTGATGCAGACTGTGCCGTGTCGCATGCATGTATTCTCACGGTGGGAGAACACTCTAGCAGTTCCGACAACCCGTGAACAGGTTTGGGTGGTCGGGTACGGTCCCTAGAATATTCTAGGGACTGTAGTTCGGGGGTTTCCGGAGAATAGAACGAAGGAATCGGAAGAAGGGACTTCGCCCTCGCAGCCCGTCTTGTGTATGACTTGACTGTGCTCGCCTGCTCGGCGAGGTGTGTGGCCACCCAAAGTCTCTCCGTGCCCGCGCGCAGGCGAGCTGGCTCGTGCAGAACGTGGAGCACAAAATATGCAAGTAAATATTTTTAAATGCGGAGCATTTCTTAGTCGCACCTGCGGCATCGGCGGCGCCGTCCACACCCCCACTGCGCATGCTCGGCTCGTCTCATGCCGGCAGCAAGCCTCTCCTCTCCCTACCTCCCTCCTCTCCCTCAAACACGGGCGGTGTGTAAATAAGCGGCGGAGCGCGCGTTCGAAATTCAGTCAAGAGTGTCTTTACTTGGCTTTCACTTGACTTGACGCTTTGCTTGACTCGAGTAGATGCGATGGAAGCAACAGTACCTTCAATCAGCGTCCCACCACTCGTTGAAGGCAATGTTGCCCCACCCTCACCGTCGTCGGCGTCAACAACAGCAAGCAACGCAGAAGACAAGGCTGCGAAGAGACGAGCATATGACGCTGATCGCAAGTGTTTGAAGCGAGCTGCGGACCCGGAACTTCATGCACGCTGGAGCCGTTCAAGTCGTACTTGGTGTGCGCATCGTGTAACAATTAAGCATTCCCAAACCATACCCAATTACGCAACATTCACGCGATACCCCCACCACTCTGCGACGCATTTACTCGAGTTCCCCCTGTGGGAAGATGCGGGCGACTTTTTTTTTAGTAAAGCTGGCTAAATATTAGAGGTGCGCAAATTATGTGAGGACACAAATTATGTGGGTAAATATGGTAAGTAATGCAGCTGTCAGTACATGCTCCGTCGTTTATTGGCCGCGAAATCAAGCAGAGTCGGCACCTAGCAGCGAGCGGACGAAACCCCGTGGTGTGGATGGCTCCTTGCGTTGTCTGTTAGCCAAACCGTGTTCATGTGTGTGCATATGTCATGCACGCCCTCAGATTACAGCTTATTCCGTTTGCTAGAACAGTATCGAATGCTTGTACGTATGCCTACACGATATGTACTATACACAAGCATTTCGCCTTCCGAGACTTGTATGCACTATGGTAAGTGAGTGCATGTACGTGTCGGTATGGCGCTAGGTCTAACCATCGTACCATCCATTCACCAAAATCATTTCAATCTGAGTGCCACTTTGTCATTCAAGTGCATCAGATAGTGCATTTGACGTCGTCCTAAACGAAAAAGAAAGTACTAAATGTCAAGGTGTGAATGCAGAACTTTAGCGATACCATCTCGTGATGTGTTGGCGATTTGGAAGTCCTTGTGATACCGCAAAGCATGAACTAGCATCTGCAGAGGATGCTTAGCGGTAAAAAAGACCTGAAGCCACGCACTTCTACAGCAGTATACATATTCACGCAAACAGAAAAGCAGAGTGCACAAAGTTCTACTTCATCTAATTACGCAGAAATACCGGCTGTCTTTCTTTGTAGCCGCTAGAGCAAGAAGTAAATACGTACTTCATTGGCTCAGTCACACAACACTGTTTGTATTGTGGTATATATATAGGCAAAACACAATTTAAACATGTCTAATAAAGCAAGATAAAACATCGAGCACAGTGCAAAACACAAATGTGACCGAAGGCCAGTGCCCCCCATTGATTGGCAGGTTGCACTTCTCTCACATGTAACAGGTACGTTAGGCTGGTTTCGTGCATTGATGTGGCAATGGAGGGCATATACATGACCATTACACTGTAGTCAACCCACTTTATTCGCCGACAATCGACATAAACCGCCTACGGCGAAGCGCCGCTGTGCACATTTGTATACGCGCCACCAACCGCGGTGCTGCCACCTATAGCCCGATCTCGCGGTGAATAGCTACTTATCGATGGAATAAAAGGGCGCCACACATACAGCCAAAGCTTACCAGCTGGATGTTCTGGCTTCATTCGATGCATTCTCACCGTGGG